>NC_142600.1:33520946-33671670 GCF_041222555.1 Hakea prostrata
GTGGGTCAACGGTTCAAATATCACGACATATTTAATTTCTCAATGGCATCTAAGATATTTTGACAATAAACTGAATTAAAAATCAATCATTTTCATTAATTTTCGCCCTGATGTCCGAAATGGAAACTCCCTTAGTGTATAACAATAATGATGTCCGAAATGGAAACTCCCTTAGTGTATAACAATAATTTTTTTCGTAGGTCTATAGTAATAACTATGTACTTAATAGCCGTATAGACTCTCTTTTTTTTTTGGTAGATCTATAATAATAACTATGCACTTAATGGGTTGGAATCCTCTGCGGCCCTCAAGCCCAGCGGCCACCCTGCTGCCACCGTGGATGGTTGCCACATGGCAATAAAAAAATATCAGCCATTGAATTTTTAATGGTTATAATTCTTCTTATGCCGGCCTAATGAAAGCGGTTCAACAATGGTCCAACCAACCTTTTACCCTCGACTCGGTTTAAAAAGAAAATACGAAAACACAAAAATCCCAAATCAACCCAGAATTGGTCTCGTCTTTTCCTGGCTGTCGTTGTCGGCCGGAGGAGGAGGTCTTCATGTCCAATGCCAGAGTAGTTGTTGTTGCCGTTGTTTCATTTTCCAGAGTCATCGTTGCCTTCACTCGTCTTATTTTGAGAACACACTTAGGGAGCTTCACCTTCTCTCCTTATTATGTTCTATTCAAGTGACTTTGTACTCTGTATCAATGTGTCTTCCATTAATTTCATAGCACAACACGATGAAATTAAGCTAGATGGATTTGATTCATATGGTACATCAAAATCGCCCCAAAAAACATGAAACAGATAAAACTTAACTGGATAATAGGATCAAAAGGAATAATTTTAGTCGTTTCAACTACAGAGAAAGGGGCACTCGTGCTTATCAGCTTATATTACCTTGTATTGCTACCTCATAAAACACCTCCCCCATTGTCTCTCAACCCAACTTATTTTTCCAAATTTTCAGTTTAAGCCTTCGTCTCTTTCTGGCCAATTTTGTAACTACAAAAATGCCTAAAATGGGAGATGATGGAAAACCGTAGCGAGCTAATGCTTCACTGGTTTTGTCTTGTGAAGAAAGATCTCACATGAAACAACCTGTAAATCCACGTTTGAATATCCCAACTGTAATTGCACTGACTTTGACTTTGCACAAAAATGGAGATCAAAATGGAGTTCACAAAAATGAAAGAAGTAGTGACGGAGATAGGAAAGAACGCAACCTCCTCTGTCCCTTTCTCTCCATGTCATCCTCCGGCGGCAACGGTAAGGGTAACGTTGAGGGAAGAGGGTAGAGACGAGATCTAGGTTTTGTTATTTTATATTTTTATTTTAAACGATTCGAAGTAAAGGGTTGGTTGGACCGTTGCTGAACCGCTTTCATTAAGCCCGCATAAGAGAAATATAACCATTAAAAATTCAATGGCTGATATTTTTTTATTGCCACGTGGCAACCATCCACGGTGGCAGCAGGGTGGCCGCTGGGCTTGAGGGCCGCAGAGGATTCCAACCCGCACTTAATAGCCGTATAGCCATATATTTAATTTTTTTTTTTTGGTGAAGCAAATATTTAATTTCTCCCGAGATACTTTCTTAGTAAAAATAATCTCGTGCCCCATCTCCCCATCTTCCCATGCCATTGACAGTGACAACCGTATCTGTTTCCCGACACATACGCGCCTAAAAGGCCGAAACGAAATCGAAAATATGTAGCCTCGTGAAAATGTTACGTATTTAAATTCCTAAATTTTCGAATTTTCCTTCCCAATAAGAAACAGAAAAGAAAATGCCAGCTTAGCCCAACCCAACCCAACCCAACCCTTTTACCAAAAAAAAAAACCCAACCCAACCCTCTCTTTCTCTCTCTAGTCCCCTATAAACCTCAGACGAGACTTTCGACTGCGAGGATTTGGAGTGAACTTCAAGTCTTCTCCTCTTCCTCCTTAACAGCAGAGTTCTCCGAAGAATAGGTTTTCTGAATCGAAACAATGGAGGATTTCGATCTCGAGAATCCACTGCCGAGTGTTCAAGATCAGCAATCCGATACGATGCGAGCGCTTTTTGCAGCAGAATCAGATCACATGCCATCTGGTTGTTTCAAAGTTAAGGATTTAGATGTATCAGTTCGAAGAGAGGCCATTGCGGTGATTTTACAGGTAAAATGTGCAGTTATTTGCTGTTTCTCGTCGTAGCTTTCGTGATTCATTTTTGTTTTGGCATTTCTGAACTGTATTTGTTCATTAGGCGCAATTTTCTTGTCGATTCGATCCGTTCTTACACTATCTCGCCGTAAATTATCTCGATCGGTTCATCTCCAGACAAGGAATGCCGGTATAAAGCAAATCCTTGTTGCCTTTTTCATTTCTATCTCCGCCTGTTTTTCACTTTCAATACGTAAGAGTTCATCTGATGCTTACTTCTTGAAGATCTAACGAAAGGCTTTTGAGATTGCAGCAAGGGAAGCCGTGGATCTTGAAGCTTGTCGCTCTGTCTTGCCTCTCTTTGGCTGCGAAGATGAATAAAACGGACCTCTCACTGACTGATTTCCAGGTGAAAACTAAAATCATGTTCTTGCTCGAAATCTTTTAGGCGAATACATCTCTAAACACTTCTAAAGTGCTGTTGAACACTTGGAAACTTGGAACAGAGTGGAGATGGTTTCATTTTCGACAAAATTACTTTTCAGAGAATGGAGTTCCTGATTCTCGGAGCTCTGAAGTGGCGAATGCGATCGATAACTCCATTCTCGTTCGTGCGTTTCTTCCTGTCTCTATTCCAGCTGAAAGATCCGCCACTAACAGATGCTCTGAAAGCTAGAGCCAAGGAAATCATCTTCAAAGCTCAAGAAGGTAAAAACGTTCTTGATTATTCAATTACATTCCTTTTTTCTCTTCGATATTTTCGCGTTAAAAGCAAGTGGAACAAAATTTGTTTTATGATTACAGAATTGAAGCTTATCGAGTTCAAGCCATCGATAATCGCAGCGTCTGCCCTTCTCTCTGCTTCTCATGAGTTATTTCCCATTCAATTTCCTTGTTTCAGAAAAGCAATTTCATCCTGTTTGTATGTAAATGAAGTGAGTGATAATTTCAGTTTCGAATTTTGTTTTTCTTCCTCTGTGTGATTTCACTTTTATTCTAAATGCTTTTCGCTCTAATTTTTCGTTATTAATTCCTCTCAGGAGGAGAAGTTGTTCAATTGCTGCAACATCATGCATGGTATAGTGATGGATGGGTACGAGTCAGTTTTATCAAGCTCAGACACGCCAGTCAATGTGCTTGACCTTCATTGCTCCAGTTCGGAGAGCGATAAAACTATTTCCATCTCTACCATAAGAACAGAGAGGGACCTCAAACGGCGAAAGATCAGTGATTTCTGCAACGAAAAAACTTTCCAGCTTTCACAGATTCAACGTTGCTGAATGGCACCTCTGCTATGAATTCTGATGGAGTGAATGCAAAACCTACTGCCTCCTAGCCAGAGCACGACATCAGAAGCAGTACAAAAAACCAAAAACCAAAAAAAGTGAAGGAAAAAAAGGTAAAGATGAGAGAGAGAAAGAGAGACACATGAAAGAAGATCGATCGACGACAGCTACTTCAGAAATCAAATCTCTGTCTCCCGATACGGTACGGGTATCTCTCTTTCCTCTTCAACTCCAAGACTCGAACGGTCCAACAATCCAAGTATGGAGGGTGAATCCGGAATCAAACCCTCATAAAACAACTCAAAAAAAAAAAAACAGAAAAAGAAAATTATCATTTCGATCCTTGGGAACTCCATTTGAGAGGTGAAAATCCATAGAATCTGTACGAAGAAAGACAAAACAAAGCTTTGAAAGGAGGGTAGTTGTGTTTATTTTACGTTCTGTTCGGGGTCGGGTTTCCTTACGTTGCTTTTGCAGCCTGTAACGAATAATAATAAAGTAATAGTAACCCAGAATCCAGAACTTTATAAAGGAAAAGAAAAAAAAAGTGAAATGGGAATTCTCTTAGTACTTTCTCTTTCTTTTCTACGGTCAACGCAAGAAAAAAGTATATGTTTATAAGACCTACAAGGCTAGAAAGCAGAAAAAGAAATGGCGGGAAGGTACGTAGCTTTTCCCTCAAGATCATAAATATCTTATCGGGGAAGGCATAGACATTTAACGTGCCGAGCCCGAGACAGAGAAGGGAAAAGGAAAGAAGCATGGTACATTATCGTCGACACATGACGATATACGAGTCGCTGGGGCGCGACACGTCTCCCCTTAGCTACACGAATTTCGCAAAAAGTCGCCCAATTCACATATTTAATAAAGATTTATTTAGGTTTTTATTGATTTTTCGTTCAATTTTTGCCAAAGTGATATAAGACCTCTACACGCTCCGGGGGCGCTGCCCCCACACCCCCGTCTGGGTGGCTTTCCCGGACCCCTGCCTGCTCACCGAGGAGCGGGACCGAATATGTCGACAACAAAATGTGAAGCATAAACAATACTCAACATAATTGTATAATGAATTGTAAACTTTAGTACATCTATTTACTAGTTGTGCATTGTGTTCTCTTTGCATTGTTTACATTAGTTTATATGAACTTTCCAAACTTCCAATTTTGCCCGCATATAACCAGACATGTGTCAATAAAAAATTTTAGATCAAGTGATGTTTCAGGCAAAATATAATGTTCTCAATGTGTTTATTAGCCTCAAATTAGGCAACATCTATTCACTAGTTGTGCATTGTGTTCTCTTTGCATTGTTTACATTAGTTTATATAAACTTTCCAAACTTCCAGTTTTGCCCGCATATAACCAGACATGTGTCAATAAAAAACTTTAGATTAAGTGATGTTTCAGGCAAAATATAATGTTCTCAATGTGTTTATTAGCCTCAAATTAGGCTACATCTATTCACTAGTTGTGCATTGTGTTCTCTTTGTATTGTTTACATTAGTTTATATGAACTTTCCAAACTTCCAGTTTTGCCCGCATATAACCAGACATGTGTCAATAAAAAACTTTAGATTAAGTGATGTTTCAGACAAAATATAATGTTCTCAATGTGTTTATTAGCCTCAAATTAGGCTACACGTCAAATTTCATATCAAAATGACCTGAAAATACCCTTCGAAACAGGGGTTCGATTTTTCATCGAACTCCAACCAAAAGTCGCCCGACTTTTGGCGACATGTGCTCAAGTCGCCAGGATTCGACACGGTTACACGGGCCGACATGTCGAACCTTGCTTCGAAGCAGAAGGCATATATTAGGGTTTCTGCTTTCGGATACAGTGAGATTAGTTGCTTGTTAATAACTCGATCATGC
Organism: Hakea prostrata; assembly: GCF_041222555.1. Lineage (NCBI taxonomy): Eukaryota > Viridiplantae > Streptophyta > Magnoliopsida > Proteales > Proteaceae > Hakea > Hakea prostrata. Next base: position 33,526,258 of record NC_142600.1, read on the forward strand.
CTTCCCCCCTTTTCCCAACCAAACAAAACAAAACAAAACAAAAAAAACCCTTGGTTGTTTGCTTGTTTAGAAGGAAAAAACTTTCTAAATCCATACCTGATTAGGTATCTGTTACCATAGTTGCATCAAAATATAGTCTTTGAACATTTATGTTCTCTTGTATTTCAAAATATAAGAATCTTTCTCTAGTCTTTAGGGTTTTTTAGATTTGATGTTTATTTGGATTAGTTAGTGCATACCGTGACTATATCCTCAAGATAGTTTTATATATAATTTAAATATATCATAAAACTTTTCCCTTGATTCTACGTAGATATCAACTCTTAACCTCATATTTTAAGGCATTGATCTTTTGTCAATTAAACCGACACCTTGATATTCTCGATATATGTTAAGGGGCCTTCCACTTAAGTTCTTTTAGCATACTCATTGACACTTTATTAATAAAAATATCAAGAAATCACACATAGAGATGATAACAAATTGAATAAACATGGATATTTAATGTGATTCACATATCAAGTTGATGCACTAAGTCCATAAGCAAAGAAGAACTCTCACTATGTATGGAAAAAAAAATTACAATCAAGATCTCTCATCAATCGCCACAATGTCATTGCAAAACTGTCACAAAAGTCCTAAAGCTAGCAACCATATCTCAAACATACTCATAAAGTTTCAATCAAGAAAGTGGGTTGATCCATTAGATTAAGTCGTATTATACCACCCCTTTGAGAAAGAGATCAATGATGGGCTCTGATAGAATCTTTTCCTTTCATCACAGATGTTAGAAAATAGGTCATTTAGGTCTTCCACTAGAATATTATGGTGTTGATAAAATTCCAAAGCCAGATAAGAAAATAGGTCCTTTAGGTCTTGCACATTGCAATACTGTACATATGCATGTCCTATGAAACAGTCATAGGTGGGATGAGCTAATAAGCTCATCGAGAGAGAATACATTTCATATGGTCATGAGTGTATTTAATCAATCTGTGCTAAGAAAATCATATTATAACATCCTTTTATCATATCTATAGTTAAATATATACCATTATATCTGATCATCTTTACCTAACATGCATGATATGCTATTGTTGTTGACGTCTGAGGGATTTGCACGCACACCAGAACTGTTGTTGTAATCACAGTACTTCTTTAGAGCTGAAACGTACATGAAGTACTTTCTTTAAGGTATTTAGACACCCCGAATTGTGCAATACGGGTTCTAAAAGTGTCTTCACCCCAAGATCAGTCAGCCCAAACTTTTAAGGTTGCACCCCAGAAAGGTTTACTCAAGGTATAATCAGGTTATGTTCACTGCTTAACAGAATAACAGGGAGAGAGAGAGAGAGAGAAAGAGGAGGAGGAATTCTGTGTGTCAAGAATGAGCACGAAATGGAGTTTATATAGAGCCCCAAAGGCTGTGGGTGAAAGGGTAAGGCTGTGAGGGTACCTTTCAGCTCAACTCTCTTCAACGAAGGTACCTTCAGTGACCTCCCTACATGAGAGTGCCACTCAAATGGCATCTCCACGTATTCACCCAGTAGTGGGCTTTCCGAAATAGGGCCCATGACAAACCGGGCCTTCCGGATCAAGCCCACGACCCACGGCCCAAATCCCAAGTCATATAGATATATTAATATATATATATATATATATATATATTATATATATATATATATATATATATATATATATATATATATATATATATATATATATATATATATATATATATATATATATATATATATATATATATATATATATATATATATATATATATATATATATATATATATATATATATATATATATATATATATATATATATATATATATATATATATATATATATATATATATATATATATATATATATATCTATCTATATAATCATGGCAGGGTCACTATAGGGTATCAAGTAAATTAATAATACCTGAGCTCTTACTATATAAAAACCATATAATCAGATCCTCTTCACCCGATGTGGAACTAAATAAAACCATGGATAAAAGACACAATTAAAATAAATAAAATATTTATATAAAGTTTTAAACATATTTACAACAATCCCTCACAATGGTTAAAACTTCAAATACAAAGGTCAAGACTCAAGCAACGAGTGAACACATTAGACACAATAGGACACTTCGTTGTAGATGTCTTTCGGACTTGAATCTACACTAGATCTGATAAAGCACGCTATAGAGTACCGGTGAAGTCTGACTTCTTGAACCTATCCTCTTCAGTGTAGCTGGCTACTTCACCATTCATATCCAATTGGTCGACCTTCTTAACAACCCTTTTATAAAGAAAAATAGACATTTTAATCGGCCTTGTCTCGAATCTTGGTCTCACAGATATTTAAGGAACTTTACTTGTGTAATATTTCCAACTGAAGGCGGCCTCACCCTCTATATCTGTTTAGGTCAGCATTAGGTGTGCACCACATTCGACACACCCCCACATTTCGTGAGCTATGCTTGATTAAGAGTCAGTTACTCATCCTATCAACAATATGGTGGTACTACTTTACTATAATTATTCAGAATGGGTATAGTAGTACAAACAGGTCATCTAGTGACTTCGTTGCTTACCCTTTGAACCTAATTCAGGATTTAACCTCTTCACATAGGTTGGGTGTCCGTCACATGACCTATGTCACAGGTCTTGATCCCATTCCCATAAGTGCTTCATTAAAAGCTCTTGTAGGCATAGCTTTAGTGAACATATCAGCTAAATTCTCCTCTGATTTCACGTAATCAATTGTAATTGTTCCTTCATCAATATATTGCCTTACAAGATTATGTCGAAGACGTATGTGTCTTCTTTTGCCATTATATACCCGATTCTTGGCTCTTCCTATAGCTGCTTTACTGTCACAGTGCAGTGATATAGGTGGCATTGGTTTGGGCCATAGAGGTATATCTGCAATCATGTTTCTAAGCCATTCAGCTTCACTTCCAGCCTTTTCCAAAGCTACAAATTCTGCTTCCATTGTAGAAGATGTTCCACATGATTGCTTAACTGACTTCCATGAAATTGCTCCTCCACCTAGCATAAACACATATCCACTTGTAGCTAGTGTTTCTCTTGAATCTGAGATCCAATTAGCATCACAGTGTCCATCCAAGACAGAGGGATTTCCACTATAGTGAAGTCCATAATGCATAGTACCCTTAAGATACCGAAGTAATCGTTCAATTCCAAGCCAATGCTCTTTACTAGGATTATGAGTATGCTGGCTCAATTTTCCAACTGTTAGAGCAATATCTGGCCTAGTACAGTTCATCAGATAATTTACAGATCCAATAATCTGTGAGTATCTCTTCTGATTTACTGGTTCTCCAATATTTTTCTGAAAATTACTTTCCATAGTTAAAGGAGTTTTAAACGAACCAGAATCATAAAAACCAAACTTCTTAAGCATATTTTCCACATAATGAGCTTGAGAGAGTATAATTTCTCTTTCTTTTCTGATGATTCTAATTCCCAAAATTACATCAGCAGTGCCCAAATCTTTGGTGTCAAATAAAGACACTAGCAGTTTCTTAGTTTGATTAACTATTTCTAGGCTTGTTCCCATGATCAACATGTCATCTACATAAAGTAGAATAAAAACACCCTTCCCTTGATGAAACTTTCTATATAAGCACCTTTCAGAATCATTGACACTAAAACCCTTTGAAATGAGAGCAGTATCAAATTTCTCATGCCATTGCTTGGGTGCTTGCTTCAACCCATACAATGACTTGACTAATTTACAAACCTTATTAGGTTGACCAAGAGATACATAACCTTCTGGTTGTCTTATGTAGATCTCTTCCTCCAATTCCCCATTTAGAAATGCTGTCTTTACATCCATTTGGTGTATCACCAAATTGTAGATAGATGCAATAGCCATGAGAACTCTCACTGTAGTTATTCTTGCTACAGGTGCAAAGGTGTCAAAGTAATCTATGTCTTTCTTTTGCCTAAAACCTTTGACTACAAGTCTGGCTTTAAACTTATCTAAGGAACCATCAGGTTTCAATTTCTTTCGAAATATCCACTTGGTTTCTAACACCTTTCTTTCGAAATATCCACTTGGTTTCTAACACCTTTGAACCTTGAGGAAGATTTACCAATTCCCAAGTGTGATTAGCTATGATGGAATCTAGTTCACTCTTTATAGCTTCCTTCCAAAAGACAGCATCCGGAGAAGTAATTGCTTCACTATAAGTGAGAGGGTCATTGTCTATAAGATAGACTATCCACTCATCAGATGAAAATTTAGCTTTCCTTTGTCTTTTGCTTTTCCGTATAGGATTCTCATTTCCACTTGGAGTCAATATTATCTCATTTCCACTGTCTTGTGACAATTCATGAGATAAATCAGCGGTTGTAGCCAAATCATTTCCATGATTCATACTATTACTTCCAGACTCACTATCAAGTCTATTAAATTTAAAAGGAAATATTCTTTCAAAGAATTCAGCATCCCTTGTCTCAATTATTGAATTTTCCTCACAAATTTCTTCAATGGTTCTTATAACCATGCAACGGTATGTAGAACTATGTACTGCATATCCTAAAAACACACAGTCAATGGTCTTAGGACCAACTTTTCGCTTCTTAGGTTCTGGAATGGCCACTTTGACCAAACAACCCCATGTTCTCAAGTGTTTTACACTTGGTTTTCTTAAATACCATTTTTCATATGGTATCATTCCAGTTTTCTTGTGGGGAATTCTGTTTAAAACATAACATGAAGTTAATATTGCATCCCCCCACAAGTCAAGTGGTAAGCCAGAACTGATTAACATTGCATTCATCATCTCTTTTAATGAACGATTTTTCCTTTCTGCTATCCCATTAGATTCTGGTTGATATGGGGCAGTGGTTTCATGAATAATGCCATTCTCTTCAAAGAATTTACTAAGGCTAAAATATTCTGACCCTCTGTCAGTCCTTAGCCTTTTTATCTTTCTTCCAAGTTGATTCTCTACTTCTGCTTTATAAGACAGAAAGGCATTGCAGGCTTCATTCTTGGATTTCAGTAGATATATCATAGTATATCTAGAACAATCATCTATAAAGGTGATAACATACTTATTACCACCTCTTGATTCTTGTGATTTGAAATCACATAAATCACTATGCACTAGTTCTAGCAAATTCGTTTTCCTATCCACTGACTTATGAGGTTTCTTTGTAAATTTAGCCTCAACACAAATTTGACATTTAGTCAGTGGTGGTTTAAGACTATGTATAATGCCCAACTTACATAATTGAGATATATAAGGTGCACTACTGTGACCTAGTCTACCATGCCATAAATCAAAAGAATCAAAAACATAAGCAGAAACCAGAAGTATTTATTAATTCAATAATACTCAATACAAAGAGGCCATCATTTAGATAACATTTTCCAATAAATACATCATTTTTCAAGAGAACTGCTTTGTCTGCTTCAAAGGACAGTTTGAACCCAGCTTTATTCAGGAGCGGACCAGAGATCAGATTTCGCCTTATATCTGGTACATAGAGAACATTCTCCAACCTCATAATTTTTCCAGAGGTCAACTTCAGGGTGATTTGTCCTTTTCCGATTACATTGACTGGTTGAGAATTTCCCATGAAGATCTTGTCAGCAGCATCAGAATACTTGGAGAAGAAGCTCCTATCTCCACAAATGTGCCTGGTAGCACCTGTATCTATCACCTAGGATGTTGACTTTTCAACTACAAAAGCCTCTGTTATCATTGCAGTGTAGATCTCAGAGTCAATCAGATTATCCATTGCTTTCTCTGATCCTCCTTTCTTCTTTACCCTGCAATCCTTAATGAAATGCCCAGGTTTGCCACACTTGAAGCATGCTCTCTTCTTCTTTTTGAAGGTAGAATCTTGATTGGGTTTTAGAGACTTATTAAATTTCTTTTTCTGTTCAGTCTCTACCAGGTTGGCCTTAGGCTTATTGGAACTACTAGATTCGTTCCTAAGTCGGTTCCTTTCTTCTATTCCCGATCCGAACCACAACACTCATCAAAGGCCCAAGTCCTTCCTCTTCTGTTTCATTGAGACCTTAAAGGCACTCCAAGAGGAAGGAAGCTTATGTATCAAGGCACTGGTCACAAAGGCATCTGGCAGAATGATATTCTCTTTTGCCAGATTCCCCACCAACACTTGATACTTGTTTACTTGGTCAGAGATGCTAATCCCATCGACCATCGTAAACTCCAGAAAGGTTTCAACTACAAACCTTAAGTTACCGGCATCCTCAAGAGTATACTTCTTGACTAATGCCTCCCAGATTTCATAAGCAAATTCAAAAGAGCTATACACATTGTATAACTCATTTGACAACGCATTTAGAATGCGATTCTTACATTTGAAATCTGCAGTGAACCATTCGATCCTTTTCTGATCGAAGGTAGGATCACCTGACTTATCAGGTTGGGGTTCACTCAGCACAAATGCTATCCCAGCTTCCATAAGTGCAAAATATAGCATTTGCTTCCAACGTTTAAAGTTCTCACCTTTGAACTGCTCGATTTTGTCAAAATCTGACTTTCCGGTTGGTGGTTGTGAAGCTTGCAGAGATGGAAGAGGAGTGCTGTTCTTAGTGACTTTCTCATGTGTACTTACGTTTGCAGAGTCCTTCGTGTTGGTCTCTTTTCCAACAGTTGTGTTGACTACTTCAGTGTTGTCAGTAGCCATAGTAGAAAATAATAAATACCTTAAACTTGTTGTTGACGTCTGAGGGATCTGCACGCACACCAGAACTGTTGTTGTAATCACAGTACTTCTTTAGAGCTGAAACGTACATGAAGTACTTTCTTTAAGGTATTTAAACACCCCGAATTGTGCAATATGGGTTCTAAAAGTGTCTTCACCCCAAGATCAGTCAGCCCAAACCTTTAAGGTTGCACCCCAGAAAGGTTTACTCAAGGTATAATCAGGTTATGTTCACTGCTTAACAGAATAACAGGGAGAGAGAGAGAGAGAAAGAGGAGGAGGAATTCTGTGTGTCAAGAATGAGCACGAAATGGAGTTTATATAGAGCCCCAAAGGCTGTGGGTGAAAGGGTAAGGCTGTGAGGGTACCTTTCAGCTCAACTCTCTTCAGCAAGGTACCTTCAGTTGACCTCCCTACATGAGAGTGCCACTCAAATGGCATCTCCACGTATTCACCCAGTAGTGGGCTTTCCAGAATAGGGCCCATGACAAACTGGGCCTTCCGGATCAAGCCCACGACCCACGGCCCAAATCCCAAGTCATATAGATAGATATATATATATATATATATATATATATATATATATATATATATATATATATATATATATATATATATATATATATATATATATATATATCTATCTATCTATATAATCATGGCAGGGTCACTATAGGGTATCAAGTAAATTAATAATACCTGGGCTCTTACTATATAAAAACCATATAATCAGATCCTCTCCACCCGATGTGGAACTAAATAAAACCATGGATAAAAGACACAATTAAAATAAATAAACATATTTACAAGACACTATTAAAAAAAAAAATATTTATTTTTCCCCTTCTCTTTCTTCCCCTTCCTTCTTTTTTTTTTATATCCCCCCCCCCCCCACAACTATTTATTTTTGGGGGGGAAGAAAAAAGAAAAAAAAAAAACCCACACCAACCCCCACACAACAAAACAAAAAAAAAACCCCACAAATTTGGGGCTATTAAAAAAAAATAGAAAAAAAAAAAAAAAAAATTAAACCCTATTTTTTTTCCAAAACCCCTTTCCCTTCCCCCTTCTCCCCCCCCACCCCACTATACATGGGACCCACATGTTTAAGATCTTGACAGTAAACTCCATAGTGCTACACAATGCCCAAACAAACTCCTGTTCATGATGGTGCTTCCCAAACTATTAGAACACAATATCAATGTCAAGATATTTCAGTTTATTAAAAAGAAACATAAATAAGGGTAACAATCACTATCCATAAAGCAATTGTAAAGTTTGCTAAAGCCACTCCTGTTTTTGTCAAGGATTTACCGCCAAATTACCCTCTACAGGGCAATGTGAAAATTTCCGTTAAAAAGAAGAATTGAAGCCAGGAAAATAAGTAATAAAACCATTGCTAATAGAATATTCAACAAATGGTGTTGTTAATAGTAACACTAGTGACCATCTTGTACCTCCTTTTTGCCTAGTGGCTACTTGACCATTTTAGAAAAAACAATGGATCAGTCACAAACAGGATCCATTTTCAGAGAGAATAATGGCTCTGCAACTCCTACCTGTCCTAAGAAATTTCAGTTACCGAAATAACAATAAATGTAGAAAATGTCTCTGCCCATTCCAGACCTCACTTTTAAAGTTTGTGGGAAGCTCACGGGTGTCCCGTAGCTCCAAAAGCAAGTCATGAATGGGCTCAGCCATTCTTAGTTGATAAGCATATAGCTAGGTCAGGACAATTTCTTGAATACGTATATTACAACCCAATTCATAATTTTCACACATATCGTCTCTCCTTCCAAACCCATTACTGTCCTTCCTTTGCTACGCTAAAACAATATTAAATATCCACTTGTCCTTTCATCAATTCATCATGTTTGTCAGAACCCCAAACTATCAATCCTTTCATTCGAAGAACAACATGTGATCTTAAAGGTATAAAGAGAGTTCTACACGATTCAAGATCAGTGATTCTTAACTATTCTGAGCGACCCCTGAAAGGCATGGACCATGTTAGCCCATACGTCTAAGAAATCACTTATAGGGATCACTTGATGGGTGTCGGGAGACACAAACAGGGGACCATCTATATATATAGAGAGAGAGAGGACCACTGTAAATCTTAGTAGCAAATATAAAGATTATGAAGAGAAAACATGATAAGTGGAGTTAATAAGTAGGGTTTGAGTTAGAGATTGAAACCTGACAGTATCGTATGGTTCTACACTTCTACCAATGTGGAAACTGGGAGAATACTGGTTGGGTTCTATAAAATCTACATCTCTCAGTACTAGTTGCCCTATATATGGATTCTTTGGTAACCATGCTTAGGATGACTAAACATGTGATACGGATCCGAACTCCACGGCTAAAGAAGTGACTAACCCAATAGTGTTTCAAGTTCCAACTTCCCTTACATGCACGAACGACTAAAGTAGCAAAGATTGCTCAAACCAGGGAATAATTTATGCATTTTCATAGGTTGAATATGAAACCTGTAAATTAAAAACATAAAAGGAAGAGTTTTAGATCTTTTACCTTAGTGATTTTGACTGCAATGGATCTACACATTGGAGGTGCCTCTTTGCGTTCCTTTTCCCTTCTACTTAACTTGTGTACTCTATGGGTTATTTTCACTCTTCCAAATAGACGAACCACAGTAATGGAGGTTTAGGATTAGCTTGGAGATTTCGCAGAACATAGGAGAGTATTCTTTTTATCGGTTTGGTATTTCATCCCTCTATTTATAATATTTTCCCTCAAACCTAATTCCTTAATTAGGGTTTTATTTAATTAGACTCATCTAAGTGAGGAAAATATTAGAGTCCTGCTTAGACTCAACTAAATAGATGGGTAGTCATCCTGGACTACATAACTGTCTTGCTGCCACCTATGGTGCAAATTGTAGTGGGGCCCACCCACTACGATTAACAAAACCTTCAACAAATTTGGGTCATTGGCTTAATTTTGATTGGTGTGTCTACTTATGTAGCTGAATTCGGCGACCTAGGAAGCGCCTGATATTGTTCGACGAGATTTCTAGATTTGCAACACCATAATCTGTAGTATGGATCATCTCCCCTAATAGCGTTACAATCACAATTTATGTGGGGCCCACAAGTAAAAAATAATCCTGTAGGCCCTCTGTAATTAGTGGTCAACAACCATCGGGGCAGACTGTCACATCCACCCAACCGGTACCCTATTTGGCATACCCGAGTGTGTGATCTACAGCCCAGAAGATCAGTGTTGAGGAAATCAACCTCCCACATCCACAATAATATAATCAAGAACAAGACAAAATCAATGTTATACTATATTAACTGAAAGATCAAGATAAGATTCAAAAGAACACACGTATATGTAATTAGAGTGCGGAAAAAGAATGATACCAATATAATAATTAAATGTAAAGTGTTGCGGAAAATCACTCTACAGTACAACGGAAATGTAGATCGAAAATATAAAGAAAGATTATTACCGATTCCCAAAATAAGAGGAATAGAAAAGAAATAATCAAAAACTAAACTAGTGTCTCTTCAAGCCTATAAAGAACACTTCTAAAAGTAAAGTCTCAGTATCTAGATAAAGTTGAACTAGCACATAGGTGCGACTAATCCTGGTACGATACACCGTCACCTTGAAATTCTTCACCGTCGTAGTCACCATAGCTAGCACCTTGGGAGTAGTATGCGTCATCTACTTGGGCTTCATAATACTGGTCTTCATAGTCATCAGTACTTGCAGATAAGTCTAACAAAGATGTTTGCAAAAAAGAGTGAGTTCAAAAGAACTCAACAAGACAGTTTATTCCATAATAACACAGTAAAGCATGATAGTGAAATATAAGGAATGCAAGATGATATAAAATAGACAAGTATGTATGATTCTAACTCTATGTATGCTGGTCTTTATTGCCAGACATGCTTTAAGTCATAGCACCATACTCGTATGGGTAGGTCTCAAATCCTCTCCCTCAACCATCTCGATATTTTGGGTTCTCCGGTGGTAATTGAGTCCTACATCCCTCTCGGACATTCCATGGCTAAGGTTTAGGTCACTGCTCTCTCACATCACCTGGTCTGAGTATTGGAGCATGTCAAGGTTAAACCTAGCCCAATGCAAGTCTTCTACTTAGTTATATCAACTTAGAGTCAGATACTTCCATTCCTTGCCTCTCGTGATCCTTTCCGATATCCTTCTCATTAAAGTCAGCGTATCCATGGCTACAACCAACTCGGACTCATCAACCCTATTGGTCATCCACAAATAGTAAACGGGAAGCTCTCATGTCCTCTCACAGGTTGGTTACCGATCTTGAATGCCCATGAGCCCAAGTCTACTACTACAACCCTACCAATGAATGGCCCCCACAATGTGATTCATGTCCTCTCACGAGTTGGATACCAGTCTTGAGCGCCCACAAACCCTCATTGCTGCCATGGGTTACTCGATCTCAATACCCTTCTGAATTAGGTATGATATAACAGGGACATCCTAGCCAAACACTGCTAGACAGGCCTTAGGCATGTCAACCAATAATCCGGGAAAGAGTCAAGGGGCACATAGGAAATGTCTCATACCACTTCCACCGATGTCCAAAGATAGAAATGTCAAAAGAACATTCCCCATTCCCAAATTATACTTAAGCAATCACATTCCCAAAATCAGTCATTCATATACATAGCCAATAATTCAATACATAGAAAGATAATCAATCATACATGATCAAATTGATAAGAGAATTACATGAACAAGGTCTACTATAGTTGAAGAATTTACAGCAGTAACATAATCATAAGAAAACTAAGACAACAATAGTATGATCATGCAAATATGAATCATAAACCAAAGATCATGCATTCTAGGTTATTAGATAATCAACCGTCCTTACCTTAAATAACTTCGAATAATTTTGGAGGAACAAAGAGGATAGGTCCAAGGTTAGCAAACAAACCCTTAACAAGCATAGTTCAATCATTAGGAACAAACCCTAGAAGATTAGAAGTCAAACGGATCAAGACAAACAAAGAAATCAACTACTACCAGCTTGGGCTGATTAGCTGGTCGATTGGTCCAATCGACCCAGGCAATCGATCCAATGAAAAGTATGAAGCCAAATTCTGAATTTTGATCCGAAACTCATCTTCCTGGATTCAAAACACTCTAAAATTTCAAAGGAACTTCTATAACAGTAATCTAAGATTAACTAGCATATATTAGACATCAACATTGATCAAAATAGTAGAATTCTAAATTGATCAAAAATAGGGTTTTCAGAGAAAATAGTCTGTGGATTTTAAAGAGAGGCTAGAGAGAATGAGAATTCACTCTAGAAGAATAACAACAGTAGGTCAATGATAGAAACTAATATATGAGTGAATCTAACATGCTTTGAAATAAAAAACAAAAGAATGATGACACCTTCATGAAGATTTCACAAGATCTCTTCATGAAATTCAGTTGCCTAGATCATAGGAGCATTGGAGTGAATGGAGATTCACTCGCAACTATAGAGATTGAAGAAGAGGTGTTTGCAAGGATGCAAAACCATCTTCATAATCACAGCGATGAGAAACCACCAGTAGAAGAGTAGATCATAGAAGGTTAAGAGAGATTACTAACCTTAATGAGGAATAATCGCCAAAGAACTTGAGAATTCGCACTGGATCTTCCACACACCAAAGAGAGGGCTTGAGAGAGGTTCTCCACGTTCTCCAGAGGTTTTAGAAACAAGTGTGGCTGAAAACCACGTAGTCCTATTAAGTAGAGCATAAAAAACCCTAAAATCAGAAATTTACACTTAAACCCCTGGGACTCTGGGTCGATTGGCCCAGTCGACCCAAGCTGTTAGCAAGCCCAAGTTAGGGAATTGAAGCTCCAAACCTCAAAATTTTCAATGGGGCTTCTCCCAACTCATCAAGCAACTCACCTAGTATTGAGGAATGCCTTCAAACCATGTCCAAATAGGCTTTAAGTACATCAACCAAACGCTTCTTCATTAAGGTGCAGTTTCTTCTCCAACTCTGACAAGGTTTCCAAGTATGGGACTCCATCATCAATCTCCATGGGTTCTGGGTCAAACACCATATCTTCCATTGAGATGGCCCATAGTTGTCTTCTTCCTTCACTTTGGGTGTTCGAACCTACAAACAACAGGGCTTCCGGGTTAGGGTTAGGGCTGGATTTCACATTCTCCCCCCCTTAAAAGAAATTTCATTCTCGAAATTAAAAGAATACCTGGGCTTCGAAAAAGATGAGGAAACTTCTCCTTCATGTCTTCTTCCTTCTCCTAAGAAGCTTCTTCAGGGGTGTGATTCTTCCACTGAATCTTTACCAAGGGGATGGTACGATTCCGCAACTGTTTGTCCTTCTTGTCTAGGATTTCAGCTAGCTCTTCATTGTAAGAAAGATTAGCACTAAGTCCTTCATGTTCTCGCTGTAGTATGTGTTCCAAATTTTCTATGTATTTCCGTAGCATCGAAAGATGAAACACATTATGAACTCCAGCAAGAGATGAAGGTAAGGCCAAACGGTATGCAACAGGTCCAACCTTCACAAGAATTTCATAATGTCCGATGAATTGAGGGCTAAGCTTTCCTTTAACATTGAATCTCACTACACCTTTCATAGGTGACACTTTTAGGAAAACTTTCTCCCCAACTTGAAATTCCAAGTCGGTCCTTCTCTTATCCGCATAAGATTTCTGCCTTGACTGAGCAGACTTGATCCTTTCTCTTATCATATCCACCATTGCACTTGTAGCTTCAATCATTTCTAGACCTAACACTTTTCTTTCACCAGTCTCAGTCTAATACAAGAGTGTCTTACAAGTATTTTCATACAAAGCCTTGAATGGAGCCATGCCTATTGTTGCTTCATAACTGTTGTTATAGGCAAACTCAACCAAAGCTAAGTGTTCATCCCAATTGCCACCCATATCCACAATGCAAGATCTAAGCATATCTTCCAAAATCTGAATTGTCCGCTCAGATTATCTATCAGACTGTGGATAATGAGCAGTACTCAAGTTTAACTGGGTTCCTAAGGCTTTCTGCTAACTATTCCAAAACCTTGAGGTGATCCTAGGATCTCTGTCAGAAACAATATTCACAGGCACTCCATGCAGACGAACCACATTGTCCACATAAAGCCTAGTTAGCTTATCCATAGTATGAGTGACCTTCATAGGAATAAAATGGACTTTTTTGGTCAACCTATCAATGATTATCCATACTGTATCATTACCTTTACTTGTCAGAGGCAAGCTAGTCACGAAATCCATAGTAATGTCTTCCCACTTCCAACCAGGAACAGGAAGGGGCTGCAGAAGTCCAGATGGCGGTTGGCGAACGGCTTTCATACGCTAACAAGTTTCACACTTGGCCACAAAGTCTTCCATATTGGTCTTCAAACCAATCCACCAGAAGTGTTCTCTTAGATCCTTGTACATCTTAGTACTTCCTGGGTGCACCGGTAAAATTGACTGGTGTGCTTCTTTCAAGATTTCCTTCTTAATCTCATCAACAACAGGCACACAAAGTCTTCCTTTAAACAAAAAAGCACTGTCCATAGACATACCAAAATCAGGATTCGACTTAGGATTCGAAGAAATCTTCTCCTTTAATTCCTGATAAGAAGCTTGCAGAGCAACAATTCTATCTCTAAGGGTGGATCTCGCCAACATGGCAGGAAGAACAAAATTCGAACCTTCTGGAACAATTTCCAAACCAACTTCCGAAATCGAAAACAACAACGGCTTACTCAAAGCATTCAAATCCAACTCTTTTCTTTCACTTTTCCTGCTAAGATCATCAACAACCACATTCGCTTTACCAGGGTGATACTGAATATCACAATCATAATCAGAGACTAATTCCAACCATCTTCTTTGTCTCATATTCAACTCCTTTTGGGTAAAGAAGTACTTCACACTTTTATGATCTGTGAAAATAGCAGTCTTCTCACCATACAGGTAATGTCTCCAAATCTTCAAAGCGAAGACAATAGCGACAAGCTCTAAATCATAAGTGGGATAATTGTCACATCCTCCCAGCCGGTACCCTAACTGGCATACCCGAGAGTGTGATCCACAGCCCCGAAGATCAAGTATCGAGGAAATCATCCTCCCACATATACAATTACATAATCATAAACAGGAAATAATCAAGGTTTAATACTATAAACAAAGGTTCAAAACAATAATGGATAATCAGTATAATCGAGTGCCAGAAAAGATACCAGATATCCAATGATATCAAAAAGGGTAAAGTGAGGCGGAAACTCACTTCACCAATATAGCGGAACGTAGTATGAAAGTCAAAAGGAATTACAACTGAAACAAATGTACTAAGAAATAAACTAAGATCAAACGTCTTCTAGTTTATAGATAACGTCTTCATAAGTATGGACTTCGTCAATCCAATGAATCCGTTCTAACCCTATGCTGTTTTCAAAAGTAGTACGCAGCTTGATCCGCCGGGGGATCATCAGAGTAATCTTGATCGTCGCCAGCACCTTGCATGTAATACACTTCATCGGCTTGCGCTTCACTGTACTGCTCGTCATAATAATCTGTACCTGTAGGATAATCTAAACAAAGAATATACAAAAAAGGAATGAGTTTTGAAGAAACTCAGTAAGGTAGTTAATCCATAACATCATAGATAACATGTGCCAAAACATAGCATGATGCAATGCAGTATGAAATAGATAAAGCATGAATGCATCTAAACTCTATGTATGCTGGTCTCTATGGTAGACATGCTTTAAGTCATAGCACCGTACTTCTTTGGGTAGGTCACACATACGGCTCCTGTTGGTAGTGGGTCCGGGCATCCCTCTCGGACAAACCATGGTAGGGGGTTGAGTCAACACTCTCTCTCACAACCATTTGGCATAAGTACCGGTGCATGTCAGGGAAAAGCCTAGCCCAATGCAAGTCATCTAGTTAGTTACATCAAGTCAGTTCCAGATACTTCCATTCCTCCCTTCTCGGGATCCTTTCCGGTATCCTTCACACTAGAGTCACGGATATTACTCACCGGACTCATCAACCCTATTGGTTATCCACATATGGTAAACGGGAAGCTCTCATGTCCTCTCACGGATATAACTCACCGGTCTCGAGCGCCCATGAGCCCAAGTCTAGCCATATGCAACCCTCCAATAAATGGTCCCACAATGTGATTCCCGTCCTCTCACGGATATAACTCACCGGTCTTGAGCGCCCGTGAATCCCCATTGCTACCACAGGTCGTTCGGTCTCAATACCCTTCCGAATCGGGTCTGATATAACAGGGGTATATCCTAGCCAAACACTGCTAGACATCCCTAGGTATGACAACCATTGATTCGGGAAAGCGTCGATGGGCATCTTCGGAGAACATCCCATACTATTCCCTCCGATGTCCAAGGACAGAAGCATCAAAAGGATACTCCCCAATCCCAAACCAAACTTAAGCAAACACATTCTCAGAACAGTCATGACATACACAACCAGCAGTTCATCATATACAAGAGAATGTAAAAGCAAAAATCAGATTAGGCAATAATCAGTAACTCATATATCATGAATAATAAAAAGACAATATAAACAAGTGCTACTGTTCCCACAATAGGAGATCAGAATTAAAATACAATAACAGTAGGTAATCTCATAGTTTCATAAAGTAGAAACCAGAGAACAAGCAATCTATGTAGTTAAGGAATTAACTGTCCTTACCTTCTAACTTGGATAGGATCTTAAAGAATCAAGTATGATCTTGACTAAACCTGAGAAGACAGTCCTAAACAAGTGCACACAACATGTTAGGAAAGATGCATAAAGGAAAAGATAAATCAATCGAAATAGACCAAGAATGAGGTTGCTGTACTCATTGGTCGATTGATTGGTCTGCTGGACCAGTCGACCAATGAGTCGGCCAATGTAGACAGTGGCCTACAAGAATCCGAATTTTGAGAATCAAGAACCGAATTCGATGGTTCAAAAGGGTACAAATCAGAGGGAAATTATCATGGTAGTATTCTAGGGTATAGAGGATATCAATTCATAGATCAAATCAAGTTCCCAAGTTGTAACCTAGGAACAAAAAGGTTAACCTACTAGGTTAAACATAGATTATGAGGGGAAAATATTATAATCAAAGATTAAAGAACTAGGATATGAAGATTACAGATATAGTAAAGAAAACACATTGATTGGGTTACCATGATCAAACTAGGGGTTCTTGATCTTACCCAAGAAATTAGGGTTTTACCCTTTTTGGTTCCCTCGGAAAATAATTGAGAGCTCTGGATGAAGGGAGATAAATTGTTAGCCAAAAATAACAAGAAGGGTCATTCAATGATGAAGTTTAGGTTAACACAATGTCACCCAAGAGGATTTTCCTTCACAAGGGAGGTTACCAAAAGCTCTCCAGACGATCACACAGGTTAGGGTTTCAAAGGATTAGGGTTAGGGTTTCGAAGATTCCACTGGCTGAGGTTAAGATCATGATGATGATCATGGATCTTAAAGAACATGATGAGATCATGGAATAGATGGTTGCAAGAGTGCATCATCTTCTTCCTGATCTCAACGAAGAACAGAATTAAAGAAAGAAAATCAGAGATAGAAGAAAGAGTGAGTGAAATCATACCTTTGCTGTAGGGGGATGAAGAATTCTTCAAGTCTTTGCGAGAGATCACCAAAGAATGCAAGGGAATGGGTTAGATTAGGGTTCTAACTCGTTCCAGAGGCTTAGGAGGCAGATGAGGCGGAGTACTCCCGATATTAGACTTAATAGAAGAGACAGGATTCAAATTTCAAAAACAGAATCAATTGGTCGATTGATTGGTCGATTGGTCCAATCGACCAATGAGTCGACCAATCAAGACAGCAACTTCAAAACAGGGAATTGAAGGCTCAGATCAAGTCCAAGCATCAAGGGGTTTTGCACACACCTTGAGTGACATGCCTAGGAGTTAGAAATGCCTTTGAATCAATATAGAGACCACTCCAAGACCATCAACTAATCCAATCTTCATCCGGGTGCAGTTTCCACCATTGGGACACTGGCATCAACACTCATGGATTCCAATCCAGCCATCAAGTCTTCAACAAAAATGGCCCAAAGATGACTTCTTGCCTTACTTCGGGTCACTGGACCTACAAATAACAAAGTTTTCGGATTAGGGTCAGGGCTGGGTTTCACAATAATTCCGCTCATATTCCTTCAATTGCCTAGAGGCATAAGCTACCACTTTCCCATGGTGTATCAAAACGCAACCCAAACCAATCCTTGACGCATCGGTATAGACTGTCAAACCACCGGATTCATTAAGTATAGTCAAAACCAAGGCACTTGTTAGTCTATCCTTTAACTCTTGAAAGTTCTTCTCACAAGCGTCGGTCCAAACAAACTTCTCTTCTTTCCTTGTTAGCTTAGTCATAGGAGCAGCCAACCTAGAAAAGTTCTCAATAAATCTCCTGTAGTAACCTGCCATTGCCAGAAAACTTCTTATTTCAGTCACGATCTTAGGTCTGTCCCAATCGGCAACTACCTTAACCTTCTCAAGATCAATACGAATACCTTTTGCTGAAACTACATGGCCGAGAAATACTACCATTGAGAGCCAAAAGTCACACTTGCTAAACTTAGCATAAAGCTTCTTTTCTCTCAATCTTTACAAGGTGAAACTAAGATGTCTCACATGCTCTTCTTCATTCCTTGAGTAAATCAAGATGTCATCAATGAAGACGATCACAAACTTATCAAGCACATCATGAAAAACTCGGTTCATAAGATCTATAAAAATAGTAGGAGCATTAGTCAAACCAAAGGGCATGACTCTAAACTCATAGTGACCATATCTCGTTCTAAAGGCTGTCTTGAAAATGTCAGTTGACTTCACCTTAAGCTGGTGATATTCATATCTCAAGTTAATCTTCTAAAACACGGCTGCACCTTTCAATTGATCAAAGAGGTCATTAATCCTGGGCAGCGGATATCTATTCTTTATGGTCAGCTTGTTCAACTCGCAGTAATCAATGCATAGACGCATGCTACCGTCTTTCTTCTTCGCAAAAAAGACCGGAGCTCCCCAAGGTGATATACTTGACTGTATAAAACCTCTATCTAAGAGCTCATTCAGCTGGTTTTGTAGTTCTTTCAGTTCGGTAGGTGCCATTCTATACGGGGCTTTAGATACCGGAGCAGTTCCTGGAATTAACTCAATCAAAAAATCCAAATCTCTATCAAGAGGCAATCTTGACAAATATTCCAGAAAAACGTCAACGAAGTCATAAACTACCTTGACTTCCTCAAGCTTCTTCTCTTCCTTGACTTTGCATCAATGCGGTCAAAGTCTTCTTACTAACTCTTCCTTGGTAACCTTAAAATTCAAAAACTAAATTTCCACCAAGATCTTCCTTGAAGAACAAAGAATCACAACTTTATGGGCTATCAACCAATCTATTCCCAGAAAATATCAAAGTCCATGTCAAGGAGCATTGAATTGGCTTTCAAATTCTCCTCACAAACCAAATCAAGACATTCTTCTAACACTTTATCTAGTTTCACAGCAGATCTAGTAGGTGTACCAATCATCAAAAACCCAGATAGGTTCTTAGGTGTCAAGTCAGTTTTTCTAACAAATGCAGATGAAATGAACGAATGAGATGCACCTGTATCAAACAACACAAATGCAGGTATAGAAGCGACTAACAATGTACCTATCACAACTTCATAGTTTGCATCCTATTCAGTACCAGATATACTAAACACTCTTCTAGACAGAGGGGCAAGAGTACTCTTCACTATAGGGGTAGACGGCTGATTCGACTTCTGAGGGCAAGTACGAGCAAAATGTTCGGTCTGCTTACAAAAAAAGCAAACAGGATCTCTTGGCACAACTGGAGGCACTGCCACTGGAGGCTTTTGAGTGACCAGTCTAGGATTCACATTCACTGGCCTAGCAACTGGAACATTCACTTGCTTGTTGGTTCCCATTGAACTGGTTCTGCTAATCGGCCTGTGTATATCCCAAACTCTGGCCTACACCCTAGGTTGAAAAGCAGGAGTAGGATAAGGTGTAGGTTTGGTGAATATTATTTCTGATCTGTCAACCAAACCGGGTTTCTATGCTGCCACAGCCTCTGCACATGAGTGCTATCCTTCTCAGCGTCTTCCAACTTCCTTGCATTCTGAACTATCTGAGCATAGCTCTCTATGGGAAGAACAGTGAGATAAACCCTGATTGCAGATCGCAATCCCTTGAAAAATTTCTTCGCCTTCACACGATCTGGTCTCATAGAGTCTTGGGCAAAGAAGAAAAGCTCTTCAAACTTTTACTAGTATTCTAGCACAGAAAGGGGTCCTTGAACAAGAGCCATAAATTCGACTTCCTTAGCTTCTTTCACAGCCTCTAGGAAATAATTCTTACAAAATGCATCCTTAAATATTTCTCAAGTAACCACACCAATGTGCAAATCTTCAAGAATTAGATGGGTGGAGTTCCACCAGTCATCAGCTTCATGCTGGAGCTTCTGCTCAGCAAACAGAATCTTCTGAGCATTAGAACACTGTAGAATGTGAAAAGCCTTCTCTAGTTCTAGTTGCCACTTGTTCAGAAACAGAGTGTCCTTCGAAACACCAATAAAAGTTGGCACTTGCAACTTAAGAAAATTCTTCATCAGTTAGGTATGGGGCGTTTTAGCCAATCTTTCTGCATTCGGAACAGCAGCTTGAGGATTTCCATTAGTAGCAGTATGAGTCTCATTATGCAGAGTCGTAAAACCTGTCATCATCTGATTGAATTGAGTAGCTTGCTGCTACATAATATTGCCCATGATGTTGGCAATATCTTAGAAATTTCCCATTGGCGGAGCACCAGGGAGATCACCGGTAGTTTGGCCATTCAAAGGAGTCTAATCACCAGTGGCACCATTAGATATGGTCCCATTAGGTACTCTTCCAGACTCGCTACGATTAGCACCAGTGTTTCGATTTCTCAAATTAACCATTCTATAAAATCGAGGAAAAAAATCAAAACACCGAAAAAATCAAAGATTCAACAATATCCACTTGATCGCATGCTTGGCATACTCAAATCAGGCTTAGAATCATCAATATAGTCGTCATATAATGATTCATGGGTCCAAAAATCAAATTTCCAAAAATCACCAAATTGGAGCTCACTTTTGGGTCGATTGGCCCATTCTACCCAAGCAGTCGACCCACGCATACTCTACATGAATTCCAACTTAAATGACCCAAAACTCATACCAAAACACAAAACAACTTCCATAGACTTGAGAGAGAGCTATGGAGAAAAGATTTTCAAGGTCTCCCAAGGTCATTCAAGGTCACTTAGAGCTTCAACAACAACTCCATTGCATACATTGAACTTCAACCCAAGGTATTCACCATTCCTTCT
The DNA here is from genome assembly GCF_041222555.1 of Hakea prostrata. Taxonomy (NCBI): domain Eukaryota; kingdom Viridiplantae; phylum Streptophyta; class Magnoliopsida; order Proteales; family Proteaceae; genus Hakea; species Hakea prostrata. Next base: position 33,547,396 of record NC_142600.1, read on the forward strand.
CTCAAAAGCTTCCAAACTTTACTTGCTTTCATAAAAAATCATAAAATACTTGTTGCAATAGTTAGGAATAATGTCTAGGAACACTTAGAAAAATGCTCCATGTAATTTTAACACAATGCCATGCTTCTACAACAAGTCTTACCGATTTCATACTCATTTTTCACTATTCATACCACAAAATCCCCTTTTTGAAAAACTTCCACCATTTTCAAACCACAATGAATTTTGACACCAAACTACTTCCTACATGCTTGAAATGATATGGTAGATGTGTGCATGCAATTTTATTGAACCAATTTCAAAATTTTCAAAAATCTAATTTTTGACCTAAATCCCCTTTCTTCTCTTACTGAATTTTCTCCTTTAGGACACAATCTTGAGGGATTTTTCTCAAACAAAACATCCTAACATGTTATTCCAAGTATTATGGACAGGCCAATATGTTTGAATCACAATTTCGCCAAAATTGAAAATTTTCAAAAAATTACGAAAACGCCCTTCTTGCTGATTTTTCTGCAAAACACTAACATCAACTTCCTTTGTCTTCTCCACAGATATCTACACTATGCCACCCCGAGGACGATAGATAGGTGGTAGGAGAGGCAGAGATAGAGGTCGAGTACCACTCCTTGAGCCACGAGAGGATGTCATTCACAGGGATCGATTTGTCACACCTCAAGTAGAGTTCCTGTATGAGGTATACTTTGAGCATTGTCGCATAGAGTACAGTCGTATACTACAGTAACGACAGCTCAAGACATTTCTGATCCATCAAAGGTTGTTCTTCAGCAACATGTCTCACTTCCGCGAGGGCATGATTAGGGATCACCTTCAACTAGTCATCGAGAGTTAGGTCCAGTAGACACGGATTAGATTCTCCACCAGTACACTGGCAGACATTTTTCAGGTACCATAATATCCAGATGAGTATATGGATACCTATGGGTGCCGACGTATACTCTTTTCTACTTCCCTACGAGCTTCATGAGATTTGCTCTACTCTCTGGAGCGACAGGAGGTGTTACAGTCCATGGACATCACCATAGGGTGTCAATGATGGAGACTTTGGTGATCTATCGCATCTACATGGGGTTCAATATCTATTTGTCCTTCATCATCCAGAACACCACGATAGATATAATGGAGCATACTGGAGTGCGGAACCTTTGCTTCAGTCGACTTCTAACACTCATCTTCAGGCACTTTGTGGTGAGATTGGAGGACACAGAGATGCTTACCCGAGAGCTGGGGGTATGACATCGGGACTAGGACCATCGGGCAAATGTAGCTTAGTCATGCTGTGATATTCGAGGGCGAGGATGATGATGATGGTGATCAGAATACAGAGGATGAGGAGGATGCTGGTTCAGACAATGATGACCTGGCAGGAGAGGATGCAGAGATGCGCGAGGCTGATCCAGATCATCATGAGATTCCCGCATCATCACACTTCAAGGTTAGAGGTCCATCGCATACAGCTCCTGAGACACCGAATTTGTATGCTTAGATGTTAGCTATGACTTCTATCTTGGAGAGGATAGAGGTTAGAGGTTAGATAGGAGAGGATGGAGGCTCAACTAACACAGGTTGTAAAGGATGTTAGAGTACTTAGAGATTAGAGACAGTCTCTTAGATAGATTGTACTAGGATTTCTTTTTATACTTTATCAGATTTAACTCTTTGTAGAAATTCCTAGAAATAGTTTTGTTTCATTTTCTTATTGTGTATTATGCATTTTCTTTTATTGCATTAAGTGATGTTTGTTAAATCGTAACTATTGTGCATTATTCAACAAACATATTATGTTTCATTATTTATATTTCTAGTCCAAGTTCTCTATTATTCACTTCTAAGAATACTTGAGTCATTTTTGGATCTATGACTCAAAGATGTTCTATTATTGTTTCCTGTGGTTAGGACTATCCTTGAACTGTGGGCGTTGATACCACTCTGTCACATCCACCCAGCCGGTACCCTATCTAAAATATCCGAGTGTGTGATCCAAAGCCCCGAAGATTAGTATCGAGGAAATATAATCAATAATAAAACTAAATCAATATTATACTATATTAACTAAAAGATCAAAATAAGATTCAAAAGAACACATGTATATATAATCAGAATGAGAAAAAATAATGATACCAATATAATAATCAAATGTAGAGTTATTTTTCGCTACACTCTACATTTGATTATTATATTAGTATCATTCTTTTTTCGCACTCTGATTATATATACATGTGTTCATTTGAATCTTATCTTGATCTTTCAATTAATATAGTACAACATTGATTTAGTCTTGTTCTTGATTATATTATTGTAGATATGTGTGGTTGATTTCCTCGATATTGATCTTCAGGGCTGTGGATTACACACTCAGGTAATGCCAGATAGGGTACCGGCTGAGTGGATGTGACACAAACAATCTAGACTCATGTTCCGAGCCTATGCCAATGGTAGCCACTCCTCATCTGTCAAGATACAACATCTTGCAAATGATAGTCGCTCTTACTGCAGCGTGCATTGATCTAGCAACACATATTGGTTTACCAAACACCTGTGAAGTTTTCCCTCTCACATCATCAAGGAAATCCCCAGAACCCATAGCCTTGTACACAAAGTGTGGTCACCTAGAAGAGGCATGTTGGTTTTCAATCCCATGGAGGAAAAGAGAGCGTATATCATGGAATCCATAAAAGTTCAAAAAATTTTATGTGAATTTTACATCAATTTTATAGCCATTTACAGCCACCCAAACAACTTAGTAAAATTAATTTTACTAGACTCCATTTTCAACCAAATGACATAAAAGAAAAAAAAAAAGAAAAAAATTCCCTTCACTTCCTTCACTGCTTCCGGTTACCATTCCACTCGCAACCAAACGAAGCCTTTCGCTTCCTTAACAGGAAATGACATTCAATTCATAGTGGAATTATTTTGAACACCTTCATTATGCATTTATAGAAATCTGTAAATGTTATCTGTACTTTTTTGGTTTGTGGAGCAACAACCTTTATTCCAATCTCTCCCATATCTGTTTCCTTTGGAATTTAGCCGTTAAAGCCTACAAAGGGAAGTTTAGATGAGTCCTCCAAATTGGGCCTCCAATTTGATCTAGCCCATTAACTTCCATGGGTCACTCAGTATGTCTCTTGTCACCTTCTAAAGCATGGCCCGTTTATCATTACATTGTGCTTCAGATTCAATACAATTCTCAAAGTCAAATTATTATCTATCCTAAAGGGATTCAGGCCCAAATGCAGAGCCAATGGAACCTAGAACAATCAATTGGGCCACAGTGCTTCTGGGTAAAATATTCTCAAGTATAGCACCGTCATTAGCCAGGTTGCCTGCTGTTGCCTGGAATTTGTCTCATGAGCTAGAGGTTCACCAGGTTGGAAATCATCTATTCTTGCTGCAACTCGCCAATCTGAAGGAAGTGGTCATGATTCTTAATCATGGGCTTGGTTGATGAGAATCATTGGCTTGGTTGATGAAAAAACAACCTAATGTTGTTCACAGTATGGGAGCTTGAAATCCCTGTGGACAGTCACTTTTGTTTCCTTTAGTTGTTGGATTCAAGCAGCAAATGTACCCACTCCCCTGCAGACATTGGATATTGTAGAAACTAGATTCAATGATATTATTGCAGTGAAGTACAATGATACTTATAAATACAAGACTATAGATGAGATTCAAATCTACGGCTCATATAGATGCTAGTGTAGATGCTGGTGTAGGATCCTTATCACACCCCCTCAAGCATGACCGTAAGCTTGTCGCGGAGTAGTAAAAAGCATATATGTACGAGGCAAACCTTTAGTAAGAAGATCTGCTAGCTGATCCACAGTAGAAACATGACGATCCATAAATTGCTTAGATGCCTCAAGATCACGAACAAACTTGAAATCAGTCTACACACGTTTGGTATGTGCATGGAAGATCGGATTTGCAGTCATGTAAGTAGCTCCAATATTATCACACCATATAGTTGGAGCAGTAGGTAAAATCAGCACCAATTTCACCCAATAATTATCGGATCCAAAGCATCTCAGTAGCAACCATAGCGATAGCGCGGTATTCAACCTCAGTGGAGGATCCACATACCGTACACTGTTTGTGTGAACCCCATGAAATCAAATGGCTGCCAAGACACACAATGTCCAATAGTTGACTGACGATCATCTGGACAACCAACTCAATTTGCATTCTAACCAGCTAGAGCTATAGAAGAAGTACATGCATGAATAGAACAAACCCATAGAAGACATGCCTCAAAGATAGCACATGATCAGCTTCATGGCACTCCAATGAACATCAGTAGGTGAGTGCATAAATTGTGCAACGTGACTCACAACAAAGGCTATATCAGGTCGAGTGTTTGCCAAATGTTGTACGGCTTTGACTGCATGTCTTAACTCAGTACCATCTTCTAATGGGGTACCATATGTCAAAGATAAAAGAGCGCCAAAAGCTATAGGAGAGGGAACAGGCTTGGCCTCTCTCATTTTGATATGACTCAATAAATCAAAATATACTTGTGTTGGGAGAAGAATAAACCTTGAGGTGTACAAAGAGCCTCGATCATTAAAAAGTAATGAAGATCACCCAAATCCTTGATGGCAATAGCAGTTGCGAGAGACTTGATGAGGGAAGAAATAGCCTCCAAACTATTCCCCGTCGCTAATATGTCATCAACATAGATGAAGAAATACAAAGTAACAGTGTTTTGTAATACGAGAACCCACAAATATTTGAGAAGTAATAAAAGTAATGAGCATAATGCAACATGCTCGTGGAGCTTGCTCTAGTCTATAAAGAGATTTTTTTAGTTGACAGATATGAGTAAGACGTGTAAAGTCTATAAATATAGTTGGTTGCTTCATATATACTGTTTCAGCCAAGTCTCGATGCAGAAAAAGCATTCGAGACATCTAGTTGTCTAATAAGCCATTGATTTGTAGTAGCTGTTGGCCAAAATTGATAAATAGATCGGAGAAAACAGATATTATCAGGAGAAATTAGAAGACAACAATCAAAGAATATATCAAAACTAATTAACAAGGAAAAATCGAAATACACTCAAACGGAACCTGAACCGGAAGCAAGAAGAGTAAGGAATTAGAATCGTCGAGGCACGTCAGACGCTTTCCTTAAAACAGATTCGTCCCCTCCACAGCGTGCTTGAGGATTCAACGGACGTCTGTCTCCCAGGATACAACGACGAACAACGATGTACTTAGCACAAAGTATATCGCAACGACGAACTTGACATGTGCCTTCCTTCTATCACCACACGATTCAAACACGAAACCAAACTCAAAACAAAACTCACAAACGTTTTAAGAAAACTCTTAAATCACACTTAACATTCTTCTTTGAAAACACACCACAACCACCATCTTCACCAAGGGGGGATCCCTATTTATAGAGGAATTCTATGTCTCTTTAACTAGCTTAAAAGATGAAAAGCCATAGTCATTATTCCCCAAACTTAATGAATTAAGTTATGGAAATGAAAAGCTTTATTAATAATCAAGCTAGAAATGAGAAGTTTCTTGGAAATCAAGAGTCCCCAAAACCCTCCATAATTATCTTAGGGAAATGAGAAGTTTGTTGTTAGGAAATAGAAGGTCCCATAACCTCCATTGATGAACTCACCTTGGGAGATGAAACACCCAAAAGTCCATATTTATTCCATACATTTATTTCCACAAATACATGTATTTCCACAAACTCTCCATATGAATGGTTTTTCATTCATATTCACACATGCTCAAAAAGCATATTCCAACAATCCCCCACATGAATGAAAATGACGACGGAAAACAAAATAAACAACGACCGACAAGGTGATAGAATTCTACGGTGAAAGCCTGCATAGGATAGGTAGGTTTTGCCTTTGAACCTTCCCTTGTGAAAGTATACTTACTTTACTAGCTGATCGGTAGACGCGATGTCCTTGAACTGTTCTGCCATTTGTGTAAATGATGATATACTCCACACAGACATTCCCCTGACACAATTACAGTTCTCATGGTTATGCCCATTTTGGCCGTGGACATCGTTCTGGTTCTGCGAGAGTTTCTAGAGAATTGAGCCTTCACAATTCTCCTTTGAAGCGGCCCCTCTTCTCTCTCACACAGGTGATTTCTTACTTAAGAGTACCCCGCATTACTCCGCTTGGAACCAATGTTATTCCAACGCATAAGAATCATTAAAAGCATAAGCTTAACCTATTCCTTTACGGGTATCACTGTTTTCATCATAGGAATGGGTAGAGGATTAACCCCCACAGTGATTTCACTCGGTCGTTACAGTTTAGTTGTCCTATTGAACCTAGATCTTGGGATCTTCAGTCAACTAGGTTAGGTTTCCACTGTAATGAACCTATGCATTCATGGGCTTAAGTCCCATTCCCTTCGATGATTGTTCAACTTGATCTCTATTCAACCCTTTGGTTAGCGGATCCGCAAGATTTTCTTTTGACCTTACATAATCAATTGTTATGATTCTAGTCGAGATCAAGTGTCTAATGGTATTATGTCGACGACGTATGTGTCTTGACTTACCATTATACATCACATTTAGTGCTCTCCCAATAGCTGCTTGGCTATCACAATGTATACATATAGCAGGCACAGGCTTTGGCCATTCTGGAATATCCTCTAAGAAGTTCCTTAGCCATTCGGCCTCTTCGCCACACTTATCTAAGGCTACAAACTCAGATTCCATTGTGGATCTGGTTATTACTGTTTGTTTAGAGGATTTCCACGAGACAACTGCACCTCCTAAAATGAATACATACCCGCTAGATGCTTTAGATTCTTGTATATCAGATATCCAACTTGCATCTGAGTATCCTTCTAATACTGCAGGCTCTCTATTATAGTGTAATCCATAATTACGAGTATGCCTTAAGTATCTAAGTACCCTAACATTAGCTTTCCAATGATTAGCTCCAGGGTTACTTGTGAATCTACTTAAGCTGCTCACAACATAGGCAATATCAGGCCGTGTACAACTCATTAGGTACATTAGGCTACCTATTATTCTAGCGTATTCAACTTGAGATACAACGTCTCCTCGATTCTTGGACAAATATTGATTCAAATCAATTGGAGTTCTGGACACACCAGAATCGCCCTTGTTAAACTTTTCAAGCATCTTGTCCACATAGTGTGACTGACTCAATAGGAGACCATCAACTGTTCGATGAATCTTTATTCCCAAAATTACATCAGCCAATCCCATATCTTTCATGTCAAATCTTGAATTTAACATGTTTTTGGTAGAATTGATCATTTGTGCATTACTACCAACAATTAATATGTCATCTACATATAGACAAAGAATGACATATCCATTATCCATGGTCTTAACATAGACACACTTGTCACACTCATTGATCTTAAAGCCATTTGACATCATAACATTGTCAAATTTTGCGTGCCATTGTTTTGGTGCTTGTTTGAGTCCATACAAGGACTTCACCAACTTACACACTTTCTTTTCTTGTTTGGGAGAAATACAACCCTCAGGTTGTTCCATGTATATTTCTTCCTCAAGATCTCCATTGAGAAAAGCCGTCTTCACATCCATTTGATGGATTTCTAGACCTCGCAAGGCAGCAATTGCTAATATCATCCTTATAGATGTTATCCTTGTTACAGGAGAATAAGTATCAAAGTAGTCATGACCTTCGCGTTGCTTGTAACCCTTTATTACAAGTCTAGCCTTATACTTATCAATTGTTCCATCAGTCTTCATTTTGCTTTTGAAGATCCACTTAGAGCCTAATGGTTTACTTCCTGGAGGAAGGTCCACTAACTCCCAAGTATGATTTTGCATAATGGAATCAATTTCATTCTTTATGGCTTCTTTCCATAAAGGACCCTCAGTTGAGCTCATAGCTTCTTTATACGTTTGAGGTTCAACTTCTAACAAGTAAGTCGAAAAATCTGGCCCAAAAGATTTTTCTATTCTTGCTCTTTTGCTTCTTCTAGGCTCTACCACTATCTCCTCTAATTCATAGTAAAGATCTGGAACCGGATCATTACTTTCATTAGCCTCAGTTGTTTGGTTAGACAAGCTCGAACCATCTTCTTTGGAGTTACAAGGAAATACATGTTCAAAGAACGAAGCATTCCTTGATTCCATTATCGTATTCTTATGAATCTCGGGGTTTTTAGATTCATACACAAGAAATCGATAAGCACTGCTATTTTGAGCATAGCCAATGAAAATACAATCAACCGTTTTTGGACCTATTTTCATTCTCTTAGGTGTTGGAGCCAACACCTTGGCAAGACACCCCCACACTTTCAAGTAGTTGTAGGAAGGCTTTCTTCCTTTCCAAAATTCATAAGGTGTTTTATCCTCTTTCTTCCGAGGAACCTTATTCAAAAGGTAGTTAGCCGTTAAAATGGCTTCCCCCCACAAGTTCCGTGGCAATCCAGAACTTATCAACATTGAATTCATCATTTCTTTCAATGTACGATTTTTGCGTTCAGCCACTCCATTAGATTGTGGAGTATAAGGAGGTGTGACTTCGTGAATAATACCATGTAGTGCACAAAAATCACTAAATGGTTCTACATATTCGCCACCACGGTCACTTCTCACCATCTTAATCTTTTTATTAAGTTGGTTTTCAACTTCTTGCTTATACAAAATAAATTTTTGTATAGCCTCATCCTTGCTCTTAAGCAAATATACATAGCAATATTTCGTGCTATCATCGATGAAAGTGATAAAATATTTGTTACCCCCTCGGGTTTGAACAAATTTTAGATCACAAATATCACTATGAATTAAATCAAGTGGTTCAATATTCCTTTTAATCGTTTGGAACGATGATTTAGTTAGTTTGGCCTCTATACAAATTTCACATTTAAGCTTGGGATCAATGTTAAATGAAGGTATGTGGTCCATGTTAATTAATCTACGTAGAGTATCAAAATTAACATGACCTAGTCTACCATGCCACAAGTTAGAAAACTCAAGCATATAAGAGGAAGACTTTCCATTATCATTGATGGGTTTTGACTTAATAGCCATTACATTCATTTTCAGCATCCCATCTTTTACATACCCTTTCCCAACATAAACACCTTGTTTGGTCAAAACTAACTTTTCAGACTCAAACACCATTTTGAATCCATGTTGACTCATAAGTGTTCCGAAATCAGATTTTTCCGGATGTCAGGCACATAAAGGACATTTCGCAACTTCACTTCCTTGCCTGATGTCATCCTTAAGAACACAGTTCCTTGACCCTTGATTTCAGAAGTTGCAGAGTTTCCCATAAATAACTTTTCACCATTATTCACAGGTGTGAAATCAGAGAAAGTAGCTCTATTGCAACAAATATGGCGTGTCGCTCCAGTATCCAGCCACCATTCCCTTGGATTTGAGTCTATCATGTTGACTTCAGATACCACCGCAGAGAGACTCATATCAGACAATTCATATGTGGCATTGTCAACCAAGTTTGTCTCTTTTTTCTTGTTCCTTTTTGGCAATCTACAATTTGCCGATTTGTGACCCATCTTGTCACAATTAAAACATTTTCCTTGGAACATAGATTTCTTAGAGATTCCTCCTTGGAACATCGGTTTCTTAGAGATTCCACCTTTAGGTCCCATATTGAAACCCGATTTGTGCTTACCTTTCTTATTCTTGGAGCTTTCATCACGCTCCACCACATTTGCCTTGGCAACAACAAGGTTGGAGAACTTCCTCTCCGAGCCTTTATTGTCTTCTTCTATGCGAAGTCTAACAATTAGATCTTCAACATTCATCTCTTTCCTTTTGTGCTTCAAATAGTTCTTGAAGTCTTTCCATGCTGAGGGTAGCTTTTCAATGATTGCAGCTACTTGGAAAGACTCACTCATGGTCATTCCCTCAGCATGAATTTCATGAATGATCGTTTGGAGTTCTTGAACTTGACTCATCACAGTCTTTGAGTCTATCATCTTGAAATTCAAGAACTGACCCACAAGAAACTTTTTAGCACCAGCATCCTCAGATCTGTACTTATGATCTAAGGACTCCCAAAGTTCCTTGGCAGAACCCTTAGGACTATACACACTATACAGTGCATCAGTCAAGCCGTTCAGAACATAGTTCCGGCAAAGGAAATCAGATTGTTTCCATGATTCAATCGTTTGAGCATTTGAACCATCCTTCCCATCAGTGGGAGGATCCTCTTTCAAGAATCTCGCAAGATTCAAAGTTGTTAAATAAAACAACATCTTTTGTTGCCAAGTTTTGAAGTTTAGTCCTCCAAACTTTTCAGGTTTCTCATGGTGATTCACTGGAATCGAGACCGATTGAGTCGTGGCCGTAGGAGCCTTCACACTCGTGTTATCTCCCATATTTCAACTTTGAACAAAATCTGAACAAAATCTGTTTTAAGATTGTTGGCCAAAATTGATAAATAGATCAGGAGAAACAGATATTATCAGGAGAAATTAGAAGACAACAATCAAAGAATATATCAAAACTAATTAACAAGGAAAAATCGAAATACACTCAAACGGAACCTGAACCGGAAGCAAGAAGAGTAAGGAATTAGAATCGTCGAGGCACGTCAGACGCTTTCCTTAAAACAGATTCGTCCCCTCCACAGCGTGCTTGAGGATTCAACGGACGTCTGTCTCCCAGGATACAACGACGAACAACGATGTACTTAGCACAAAGTATATCGCAACGACGAACTTGACATGTGCCTTCCTTCTATCACCACACGATTCAAACACGAAACCAAACTCAAAACAAAACTCACAAACGTTTTAAGAAAACTCTTAAATCACACTTAACATTCTTCTTTGAAAACACACCACAACCACCATCTTCACCAAGGGGGGATCCCTATTTATAGAGGAATTCTATGTCTCTTTAACTAGCTTAAAAGATGAAAAGCCATAGTATTTATTCCCCAAACTTAATGAATTAAGTTATGGAAATGAAAAGCTTTATTAATAATCAAGCTAGAAATGAGAAGTTTCTTGGAAATCAAGAGTCCCCAAAACCCTCCATAATTATCTTAGGGAAATGAGAAGTTTGTTGTTAGGAAATAGAAGGTCCCATAACCTCCATTGATGAACTCACCTTGGGAGATGAAACACCCAAAAGTCCATATTTATTCCATACATTTATTTCCACAAATACATGTATTTCCACAAACTCTCCATATGAATGGTTTTTCATTCACATTCACACATGCTCAAAAAGCATATTCCAACAGTAGCAATACACAAAATAAGCCGTATTGTTGCGTGTGTAACTACCGGACTATAAGTCTCTCTAAAATCAAATCCAGGTCACTGGTGAAAGCATTTAGCTACCAAGCGTGCTTTATACCTTTCTATAGATCCATTAGATTTTCTTATAACTCGAAACACCCATTTGCATCCAATTATATTACGAGAATCCGATGGAAGAACCAATACCGACGTACCATTCTGAACTAAAGCATTAAATTTCTCACTCATCCCTTGGCACCAATGAGAAGATTTAGAGGCTTAAAGATAAGTTGATGGAACCTTTCACCGTCACATGTAGCCGAAAGATTTAGAAGAACTTTAGGTTTAAATTTCCCGGTTTTTGATCTTGTAAGCATAGCATGTGACGAAGTCTTACTAGTCGCTGGAGAAGAACGTGCTGTCGGTATTGTGAAAGCTCTACAAGTAATGACGGGGGCAGCAGGAACCACTGGATTAGGTAGAGAGGAATCAAGGCCTGAGCATCCATGACTGGACAAAGTAGAGGGCAACGTGTTGCCAAGTGATTTAATGATTGAGTTAAATCTGTTTGAGAGAGATCTATCAAATTAGATGATCCATTATCTACTGAAAGACCCATAGAAGGCCCAACAGTACATATAGAGCCTGTAGGCCTATTACTTGGGGTTGGGTGATTTCCACTATCTCTTACGTTATTATCTATAGCCCTTACAACACTTTCAAATGGGCTTACAGAGCATGTACATGAGTTACAACACCATTAGAAGAACCCTCCTTTCTCAGCGGGGGTTGGTCCAAGTGGTAAGCAGCTTGGTCCGCTTAAGTAAGGTTCCGGTATCGAAACCTTGTGGATGCAAAAAATCCCCGCTAGGAGACTCACCCACCACAACCAGGTGTGCGACCCGGGTCGAACACTGGATTAGTCAGGGCAAAGCCTTGGAAACCAGGGTTGGCAACCAAAAAAAAAAAAAAAAAAAAAAAAAAAAAAAAGAACCCTCCTTTAAAGAATCTAAATACACAACAGGATCAGTAATAGAAAACCGCATCTCAGCAAGTATTGTTGTAGAAGAATGCACCATAGATTTGTAGGGTGATACGGAGGAAATATGATCGAACCGGGTTCATACTCGGTTTGACCCTTGACCCCGATCGAGACGGAGGATATCGACTCGCTTCCGAGTGAACCGGATCCAGAAGATAGCTTGCTGGGGAAGAAAACTAAATCAGTTACAAGCACGCTCTAATCCGACTTATGGATTAAGTTAATTACCCTAATGACGGCATGCACAAATTGGCGGCTGTCACTTATCATCATTGAAAGGATAATCATCAAATAACCTGGAGGTTATCTTAGGAGTCCTCTACTAGATCAAACTATTAGAAGTCTATCGCTCAACGGATCTAACTGTTAAGATCCAACGACTACCCGAAGAAGGCTCGAGTGCATCCAACGAAGAAGATTCGAAGGTACACTCTATATAAACCTTACTTGCTTACGAGGTGAGAAGGACTCAGATCCACATACATCAGAGGCTTACGATCTAGATCACTTTTCCCAGTTCTTCATTCCTTAGCTCTGTGCTTCTAGCAGAGCCGTTTGTGATTAAGTTCATCAACTGACTTAGCCTTCGGAGGTGGACTCCCGACCCCCGCGGTTGGGCCACATCTGACGCTTTCGTTTTCCAGGTCATCACAAGGAGATCTAAGGGCTGAGCAGATTTTGGACGCATCACTTAGCGCCATCTGTGGGAAAGACTTGTATAGCCATGGTGACTAGATCGGCAGCAGCCGCTGCACAACGTGATACCGGTGTTCAAATTCCTGGAGGGAATAACCCAGATATTCCCCAGGGAAGTTTACCATCTCTTGAGGTAGATGGTGGTCAGGGAGGACATAATCCTCCAGAGACATTCCAAGATCAATTGGATCAGGTAAAGATTCAACTCTTGGAGGTGAGTCAAGTTGTGAAATCCAGCCCAAACTTAGCCAGGTCACCCTATCTGTTTTGGGTAAAGAAGGGTTAGTTTAAATGTTGACTTTAAAGTTGGACCGTGATTTCAGTTTTGTTTAATGTTGACTTTGAAGTTTGACCGTGATTTCAATTTTACTATCTTTGAAAATCTTAGGAAGCCATGTCAGACCTTTCTCTTAGGATTGATCCAGTGTCCCAAAATAAGGGATGATGTCTTTGTGGGCCATCTCAGTAGAAGATATGGTGTTTGACCCAAAACCCATGGATATTGATGATGGTGTTTCCTTATGGAAACCTTAATTGATTTGGTATTGAACTACTCACTAGTGAAGAAGAACTTGGTTGATGGACCTAAAGCTTAGTTGGACCTGGTTTGAAGACATCCCTCCATACTAGGTAAGTAGTATGATGTGTTGAAAGAAGCCCATCCAAAAATATTGAAGTTAGGCCCATTAAATCCCTATTTTTGAACAAACTGTCCAGGCAGTGGCATTTTGGTAATTTTCTGTTTTTAAGGTTTTTAAAAGCTTTATTTCTTTTAAATTCGTGGTAAACATTCCCACTAGGTTTCTAACTCTCTATGGAACGTGGAAAGGACCTTAGATCTTCCTCTTTGGCAACCAATCAATCAGTTTGGTCAGTTTGGTGAAATCCTAGTAAATCTTGGACTCTGTGTGCTATTTAAAAAGAGGAAACTCCATGTTTTTCAATCCCAATCTGTTCTAAACCTTTGGAGAACGTGGGAAGAGCCCTAGATCCTCTCCTTCGAAGCCAAGGAAGACCCTCAAACATCTGTTCAGATTTCTTCATCGGTTTCTCTTCTGAAAGGTTAATATTCAATTCGCTTCTTCTTTAATTCATTCTTTCTTCTCTACTTCTGATATTCTGATTATGAGAAGCGTATTACACTGTTGTAATGACCTCTTCTCTAATTCTTTTAGCCCTAGAGTGAATCCCCCCAATCCACTCTATGTTCTTGAAGCCATATGGCGATGATTCTTGAATTTGACTCCACCAAAATCTTGATGATACTTTCCCTGAATTTTCTACCTATCTTTATGATTGTGGGGAAGGTCTCATACTATTACCATAACCTTCCCTTGTGTCCTCATGATTGAGGAGTTGATCCTTGTTTTTCCTTGGAACAATTGGCAACCCTTCTATTTTCTATTAATTCATTGGATCCTCCCCAAGACTTTCTTTATTATGATTTCTTTATCTTTATTCCCTAGGGTGAATCTTTATTCTCCCTAGTCTTCCCATGGGATATTAGGATTTCTTTCCTTTGAATTTATTTACATTCTTTTCTCTCATTGGTAGACCCTTCCTAATTCCATTCTTGATTTTGAAATATTAATGAGATGTTCCTTTATCTATCTTGGGTTGTTTTTGTAAGAGTTAATTATGGGTAACTCTCATGGGAGGTAACCAACTCTTATGAGAGGTAACCATATCTGAGACCCTAATGTTCTTTTATCTATTGGAAACTTCCAAACACCTTTTCAGATTGTGCATTCTTTGTTTCTCTTTCCCTAGGGTGAATCTTGATTACCCCTAGCCTTTCCATGAGAGCCATCAGTTTTGTTCTGAATCTGCGCACCAAAGAGGGGTGAATTAGTTGAAATACCTAATGAACTCCTGTGCTCAATCCAAATATATTTCCCAAAACTAGACTTCTTAATGGACTTCCAAGAGAAAACCCCACTCAATTTGACCCTATATAACCTTCCAAATCCCTGTCCGAAGTTGCTGAACTATGTCTGACAAATCCTGCTTGCGCATCAAAGAAGATGAGCTTAGTTGGTGGACCTAATGAACTCCAATTCTTGATCTGAAAGTATTTCTAGAAACTAGACTTCTTGATTGACTCGTAGAAGAAAACCCCACTCAATTTGACCCTGTATAGCCCTCCGAATCCCTGTTTGAACCTTGCTGTCCTGATTGGTCGATTCATTGGTCGATTGGACCAACAGACCAATCAATTGACCAATGGTGTCTGAATTTACCAATTTGGTTCTGTCTCTTCTATTTAAGTCTAATCTCGGGAATACTCCGCCTCCTCTGCCTCTGGAACGAGTTAGAACCCTAATCTAATCAATTCCCTTGCATTCCTTGGTGATCTCTCACAAGACTTGAAGTAATCTTCTTCCTCTCGCATCAAAGGTATGTCTACTCTCTTTTCTTTCTTCTCCATCTCTGATTTTCTTTCTTTAATTTGTTCTTGGCTGAGATCAGGAAGAAGATGATGCACTCTTGCAACCATCTATTCCATGATCTCATCATGTTCTTTAAGATCCATGATCATCATCATGATCTTAACCCTAGCCAATAGATTCTTGAAACCCTAATCTTGAAACCCTAACCTTGTGTGGTCATCCAGAGAACCTTTGGTAACCTCCCATGTGAGGGTAACCTCTTGGGTAAAAGTTATGTAAACCTAAATTTTATCATTGAATGATTCTTCTTGTTATTTTTGACTAACAATTTACTTCCCTTCATCCGGTGCTCTCAACCTTTTTATGGGAACCATAAGGTTGAAACCCTAGTTTCTTGGGTCAAATCAAGAACCCATATTTTTACCATGACTTGATGATTTTATCTTCCCGTATGATTCTAATACATCCTAGGAAGTTCCCCTTCGAATTTCGGATCAATCCGACTTCAAACGAAGAAGTTATGGCCAAAACAGTTTTCACTATCCCGTACTGACTCGATTGGTCGACTGGGTCAGTAGACCAATCAATCGACCAATGAAGACAGTAGCTTCAATTTTCGCTTGATTTGATTCGTTTGCTCTCTGATCTCTTAGGTATCTTTCCTAATGTTGTATCTATGCTTGTTAGGGGTTTATTTGCCATGTTTGGTGTCTCTCTCTTTGATCTTTGGATTATCTTCGGCAATAATCAAGGTAAGGACAGTTGATTCCTTAACTACATAGATTGCTTGTTCTCTGGTTTCTACTTTATGAAACTATGAGATTACCTAATGTTATTGTATTTTAATTCTGATCTCCTACTGTGGAAACAGTAGCACTTGTTTATATTGTCTTTTTATTATTCATGATATATGAGTTACTGATTATTGCCTAATCTGATTTCTGCTTTTACATTCTCTTGTATATGATGAACTGCTGGTTGTGTATGTCATGAATGATCTGAGAATGTGTTTGCTTAAGTTTGGTTTGGGATTGGGAAGTGTCCTTTTGACACTTCTGTCCTTGGACATTATCGGAAATAGTATGGGATGTTTCCGGGGTTGCCCATCGACGCATTCCCTAATCAATGGTTGTCATACCTAGGGATGTCTAGCAGTGTTTGGCTAGGATATACCCCTGTTATATCAGACCCGATTCGGAAGGGTATTGAGACCGAACGACCCGTGGTAGCAATGGGGATTCACGGGCACTCGAGACCGGTGAGTTATATCCGTGAGAGGACGGGAATCACATTGTGGGGGCCATTTATTGGAGGGTTGCATATGGCTAGACTTGGGCTCATGGGCGCTCGAGACCGGTGAGTTATATCCGTGAGAGGACATGAGAGCTTCCCGTTTACCATATGTGGATAACCAATAGGGTTGATGAGTCCGGTGAGTAATATCCGTGACTCTAGTGTGAAGGATACCGGAAAGGATCCCGAGAGGGGAGGAATGGAAGTATCCGGAACTGACTTGATGTAACTGACTAGATGACTTGCATTGGGCTAGGTTTTTCCTTGACATGCGCCAGTACTTATGCCAAATGGTTGTGAGAGAGTGTGTTGACTTAACCCCCTACCATGGTTTGTCCGAGAGGGATGCCCGGACCCACTACCAACAGGAGCCGTATGCGTGACCTACCCAAAGAAGTACGGTGCTATGACTTAAAGCATGTCTGCCATAGAGACCAGCATACATAGAGTTAGATGCATACATACATTACTTGTATCATATTGCATTGCATCTTGTTATGGTTTGCTTCCATGTTATTTATGTTGTTATGGATTAACTTGCCTTACTGAGTTTCGAAAGAAACTCATTCCTTTTTTTTTGTACAATTTGTTGTTAGACTTCTCTACAGGTTTGGATTTCTTTGACGGCCCGTATGAGGAAGCGCAAGGTGAAGAAGATGAAGACTGAAGAACAAGAAGAGCTGACTGAAGATGTTGATTAGATATCTTTTGTTTCTTCTAGACTTATCTTTTACTTTACTTGTATTAGCTTAGAGCTTTACTTAGATTTCGATTTACCTTCCGCATATGTTTGTGGAGTATAATTCCGCTATACTCTACAGTTGTCTTTTGATTTGGTATCTTGTTATTCCACACTCTGATATTATATAGTGATCCTTCTGAGATCCTTTCTTGACTTTTATTATAAATTACTTGAACATTATGATTTGTTCTTGCTTTTGATTATGTTATTGTGCGAAATGGATATGATCGTTCCTAAACTTGATCTTTTGGGCTGTGGATCACACTCTCGGGTATGCCAGATAGGGTACCGGCTGGGAGGATGTGACAGAAGTACTCCGCATGCTCACCAGACGAGTGGTATTACCACAAGAACATGATCATCGCGATTCAGGGAGGCGTGCATTGTCACATGATCAAAGATTGGCTGATGATCAGAATATCGGTCAAAACTTTCGTGAAGGTGACCAAGGGCCTAGGAGGATGGACCATCAACCTAGGTGGGACGATCAGTTCGACATACCATAGGAAAGTACAACCGATTCAAATACAAGGTTGGATACAGGGGTGAGGACGCACTCGCCGACTGTTAGACGAACCGTTCGTGATGATCGAGCAGTTCGCGATGAGCAGAATGTTCGTGATGGACGGGCCATTCATGATGATCGAATAGCTCGTGATGATCGTATTGTTCGAAGTCGTGATCATATTGTTGAGGATCACCCGACTCAGATTGGTCAGGAATTGGCCAACATCAATCAAAAATTAGGGCAGTTAGCTAAGGGAAGGATAACTGATGATATTTATTCAGTTATTCGGAAGACCCCCTTTGCCGAGCTAATTGCGGGATATCAGTTTCCCCACAACTTTTGTTTACCTACCTTTTCTACATTCGATGGCTCCGGAGATCCTACGGCCCACATCGGCTATTATCAACAGACCATGGCAGTTGCAGGTAATTCTGATGAAATTCTCTGTAGGGTTTTTGGTTCATCTTTAACCGGAGCAGCACAAAAGTGGTTTTCGAACCTCCCATCTGGAAGGATCGTAAACTTTGATGAGTTGGCGCGGAAATTCATAGGGCGATTCTAGAGTGGAATCCAGGTCAAGAAAACGGAAGAAACCTTGTTTACCATCAGACAAGGAAAGAGCGAATCGATCAGAGAGTATCTAAAAAGATTCAACAGAGTAACGATGGAGATAGAGAATTTGGATGAGCAAGTAGCAAAAACTGCTCTATTCACTGGACTCACTAACCGAAGACTCCTGGAGTTATTACTACAGGATATGCCTGCAACTTATGCTGACTTGGTATAGAGATGCCAAAAGCAGGCTGAAGTCATGGAGATCTTAGATGCACGCCAGGGAGACAACAATGCCTCCACTAAGGAACAGAAGGCTCCTGAGCAAAAGCAGAAGCCAAAGAAGAATGTCCATGATCGGGTTGGAAAACCTCAGGCTTGGCGGCAGAGATCTCCTGGTAAAAGTGAGTATACTCCATTGAATGCTCCTCGGGCTGATATTCTGAATATCATCAAAAGGCGAAATATTTTGAAGTGGCCACCTAAAATTCCTTTAAAGCCTGGAGAGCAGCAGGATCGAGAAAAATATTGCCGATTCCACAAGGACTATGGTCATTATACAAATGACTGTCGTCATCTAAAAGCAGATATTGAGAGATTAATATCTCAGGAACATTTGTCCAATTTTGTTAGCAGAAGAAGGGAGGAGCCACGTGAGCCACGCGAGGCTGCTCCTAAAAGGGATCGTTCGGTTAGTTCAGAGCGATCAAAGGAGGATCCAAAGTCTAAAAAAGGCAAGGAGGTGATTGATGCTACTCGATCACCGATCCTTACAATTTTCGGAGGTCCAGAACCCGAATCACTCCGGAGTTTAAAGACAAAATCTAAATTTGTTGGAACCAGAGAGATGCAGAAGCAGAAGAAGCCAAACGGTTAAGATTCTATCACCTTTGGCGAGGAGGATGAAAGAGGCATTTGTCTACCTCACGATGATGCCAGAGTCATCAAGGTAGAGATTGCGCGCCGAGAAGTGCATAGAGTTTTGGTTGATACAGGGTCTGCAGCTAACCTAATTTCTTATGAAGTGTATCAAAAGCTGAGGGTGGATGAGGACTTGATGGGGCCATCATCCACGCATTTATATGGCTTTGCAGGATCATCTGCAGTAGCGGAAGGATCTATCTAGTTTGACTTATCTATTGGAAGTTTTCCCAAGGAGACGACCGTCCGAATCAATTTTTTGGTGGTTCGGGAACTGCCAGCTTATAATGTTATCCTTGGGCAACCATCTTTATCCAAGATATGTGCTATTGTTTCAACGAAACACCTGAAGATAAAATTCCCTACTGACATGGGAATTGGTCAAGTTTCCTCTGACTAGAGGATCTCTCGGCAATGTTACGTTGCCTATTTAAAAGACAAGGAAGGCCCGAGGAGGGTGACTGCCCTACCTATATAAATTTGAGATGATCGGGAAGAAGCAGAGTTGCAAAGGCCCGAGCCAGTGGAAAAGCTGGAACAAATCCAACTGTGTACCGAGGATGAGAAAAAGATTGCTTATATCGGGTCTGAGCAGTTGGAGGAATTCAAGGATGAGTTGAAGTTTTTTCTTCAACAGAATAGTGACGTATTCGCATGGTCTGCTGAAGACATGCCAGGAATTGATCGGGCTGTCGCAGAGCACAAACTCTGGATAGATCCGAAGGTGAAACCAGTTATCCAGAAAAGCAGAAATTTCTCCATTGAAAAGTATGAGGCTGTCTGAGGCGAAGTTGAAAAACTGAAGAATTCTGGTTTCATAGAACCAATCGAATGCCCAACTTGGTTAGCCAACGTGGTAATGGTCAAGAAGGCAAATGGGAAGTGGAGGATGAGTACAGACTACACAGACCTCAACAAGTCTTGCCCTAAAGATTGCTATCCGTTACCTCGGATTGATCTCTTGATAGATGCGACTGCAAGATATGAAACTCTAAGTTTCATGGATGCCTACTCAGGGTATAATCAGATTCTTATGAATAAGAAAGATGAGAAGTTCACGGCTTTCATGACTGATCGTGAAAGCTACTATTACAAAGTCATGCCATTTGGCCTAAAAAATGCAGGAGCTACATATCAGAGGGCCGTCAACAAGATTTTCAAGGATTTAATTGGGAAGAATGTAGAAGCTTATGTTGACGACATGCTAGTAAAGAGCTTTACAAGAGCAAATCATATTGCAGATTTAACTGAGGTATTCTCAGTACTGCGAAAGTATCAAATGAAACTAAATCCAGAAAAGTGCACCTTTGGAGTTTCTTCAGGCAAATTTTTGGGCTTCATGGTGTCACAGAGGGGTATTGAGGCTAATCCTGCCAAAATACAAGCTCTGATTGACATGGAGGCTCCCAAAACTGTTCGTGATGTGCAGTGTTTAACAGGGAGAATTGCCGCTTTGAATCGTTTCATCTCCAAGTCTGGAGAGAAGTGTTTACCATTCTTCAAGGCACTCAAAGATTTGAGGGGCAGCAAGGAAGCAAAATGGACTGAAGAATGCCAGAAAGCTTTCGAGGAGTTAAAGGAGGCACTGGGACAACCACCACTTTTGTCCCAACCAGAGAAGGGGGAAATCTTATAGCTATATCTAGCGGCGTCCCTTTCGGCGGTCGGTGCAGTACTTGTTCGTGAGAAAGATAAGAAACAGTGGCCAATTTACTATGTGAGTCACGTATTACTTGATGCGGAGACACGATATTCGCAGATTGAGAAGCAGGTTTTGGCTCTCATGATAGCCGCCAGGAAGCTACGACCATACTTTCAGGCTCATCCAATAGAGGTATTTACAACTTTCCCTCTTAGTAAAGTTCTTAATAAACCTGATTTGTCTGGAAGGATGGTGGCCTGGTCGGTCGAACTCAATGAGTTCCAAGTGAGCTTTAAGCCCAGAACGGCAATCAAGGCTCAAGCATTAGCTGATTTTGTAGTAGAAACTACTGCACCAGTGGAGACCACTATTGAAGATCCCATTATACCAACCACTTGGGAGGTATATGTGGATGGCTCGAGTAATAAGGATGGAGCAGGAGCTGGAATTCTATTGAAAAGTCCAGCAGGATTTATTATTCAATATGCTTTGAGATTTGCATTCGAAGCTAGTAACAACGAAGCAAGAATATGAGGCCCGATAGTTGGACTTCGGTTGTCAAAAGCATTGTCCGTTGCAGATGTTACTATTTATAGAGACTCTCAACTTATAGTCAACCAAGTCCAGGGGGAGTATGGTATTAAAGAACCTTGCTTGCAGAAATACAAGAGATTGTGCAGGCATTTCAAAAACAATTTTGGAATTTGAAGATATCTCAGATTCTGAGGACTGAAAATACAGTGGCAGATGAGCTATCTCGATTGTGGAACTTATATGATCGAGCATCGTATGTCCTCAGTGGCATACCCCCAGAGCAATGGACAAGTAGAAGTTACTAACCGAACACTGCTAGAAGGGATAA
The DNA here is from genome assembly GCF_041222555.1 of Hakea prostrata. Classification (NCBI taxonomy): domain Eukaryota; kingdom Viridiplantae; phylum Streptophyta; class Magnoliopsida; order Proteales; family Proteaceae; genus Hakea; species Hakea prostrata. Next base: position 33,569,293 of record NC_142600.1, read on the forward strand.
AGAGAAGACTTGAAGCTGACAAGGCCTTATGGGTCAAAGAACTTCATAATGTACTGTGGGCTTATAGAACTACAGTTCGAACACCCACAGGAGAAACTCCACTCAGGTTAGCATATGGGTCCGAAGCATTGACACCTATGGAGATAATGGCAGGGACATTACGGGATCGAGAGTTCGAGGAAAAAGCAAACGAGCAAGGACTGCTTGATAGTCTTGATTTGTTGGACGAAGTTCGGGCAAAGGCAATAGCACGAACTCAACATTATCAAAGAAGGATAGCGTCGCATTATAATACCCGAGTAAAGAATCGTCGGTACTTAGCAGGAGATTTGGTGTTGAGAAACACCTTAGCTTTAGACCCACGCCACCAAAGAAAATTGGACCCTTCCTGGGAAGGACCTTATATGGTTGTAAAACCAGTCGGTTCAGGAGCTTACAGGCTGAAGAACATCAACACCCAGAAAGAGTTGGATCGTTCGTGGAATGCCAGGCATCTCAAAAATTTTTATCCTTGATGATGATTTCAATTTTGTTCGTGATGTAACCATTTTCAACTCAATCAATGCAATTATTGGCTTTCAACAAATTATCTTTTGATTGGGGGGCATCATACACCACATTCAAGAACAAGATCCGACTATAAGGCATCGGTTTAAAACCCGAGTGAGTTCCTTCAAGATTTATTGTATTTCTCCGGAAATCCTTAAGTAAAGGCATCGGTTTAAAACCCGAGTGAGTTCCTTCAAGACTTATTGTATTTCTTCGGAAATCCTTAAGTAAAGGCATCGGTTTAAAACCCGAGTGAGTTCCTTCAAGACTTATTGAATTTCTCCGGAAATCTTTAAGTGAAGGCATTGTTCTAAACAACTAAGACCTAGTGCAACAGCGATTCAAGTGACTAGCAAAGTTTAGAATGAAGTTAATTTCTTATTTCTTCAAAAGACCGAAAGAGGCCAATCTTTACATCAAATATGAGATTACAAGAGTTGGATACAATCTTCGGTCAGAAAAGAAAGTCATCATCGGTGATAATTAAGAAGTCATACAAGATCAGCACAACTTTGCTAGAACAAACACATGAGTCAAGCATCGGTATGGATTCAAGAAAAAGAAGAGGAGAAATGAGGATTACAAAAAGCATTTTAGTATGTATAAAATCCTCTGCAATTTCATACTCTTTGTCTAGCTTGTCCAGAAGAAGTATGGTCCTCGACCAAACTTGCATTCAAGGCGAGCTCTTCATAATTGAATCCTTCCAGAGGAAAATAAACAGGAGAATCTTCCAGGAAATGCATAATGTCCGGATCAGAAGGCGGAGGATCAATCTTATTTTTGGTCCAGTCAGGAGGAGGAAGACCCAGGTTGGTAAACACTTCAGGATGGCAAACAACACTGTAGGGAGTCGTATCAAAATGAGGATCTTTCCTTAGTATCGATTCCCATACTTCGTTCTCACCATCCCGGTACGCCTGCAAGTTATAAGCATTTAGTATATCAACAAAGGGCTTACTGTGTAAATACTTGAAGACGCAGGCTCTGCGAACGTCAGTTGGAAGGGATTCGGGCAAAGGAATGACAGCTTGCCTTTGAGGTAACGCTTCAGATCCTTTGGCTCCTGACTTTCCAACTCCACGCTCCAGTTGCCGGATCTTCTCCCTGGCATCATCCAAGTCTGACCGGAGACGATCGATCACCGAATTCTTTTCTCCTGCAACCTCCCAAGCTAATTTCCTAAGGCGAGCAATCTCAGCGTCTTTAGCTTCAGAGATTTCCCGAAGCCTGGAAACTTCATTGCTCAGCCTTGATCGTGTCGCTAACCAATCAAAAATAAAATCCTATACTAATCTAGCAAGCAGAAAGTACGGGGTCGAACTATGGGGAATTGAAAGGCTAAGTCACTAAGATTGAATTCAACAAAACTAAATTTAAACTAAATCTATTAATTAATGCAAAAACGTTAACTATGAATATGTGAAGATCTTTGGGATTTCGAATCCCCAATACTTTTCCATAACCGATATAACTTTATACTTCAAAGTAAATTAGGGATGGTCTTCCTAGATATGCCCTATTTTCGCAAGACTATCGTCCTTCGCCGAAGCTTGGCACGCTTAGTTCGCTGAGTTATAAAACATCTTTGGCCAAACTGAAACACAATCAACTAGAAGAGATAGAACAATCAAATTAATGAAATAAGCATGGTTCATCTACATCCCAAAGAAAAGGAACTAGCTACTCATTATCACAAAGTTCATAAGAAAAATAAAGATGAAACATAGGGGGAGAGAGAGAGAGAGAGAGAGAGAGAGAGAGAGAAGATGTGGTCTTCTTCTTCAGCAATGAGAGATGAGAGCCGCATTCGCCGTCTTCTTCTTTTCTCTGTGGTTGGCTTCTCTTTTATGTCTCCCGCTCACAATGAATCCCCTCTCTTTACCCGTCGATTTGACCTTTATTCTTTCGGAATTTGGAAACACTCAAAACTGAAAAGTTGTATATATTTTCAATATTGTTCTATAGCATCTTGAATCACTGCAATCCAAGCTCGTACGAGAGAGATATGCCCAAAATACTGAAGGTAGGTCTGTTTACTCGATTTTCAGATTTATTACCAATTTTGTTCCTTAGACCTCCACTTGTTTCCAGTTTGGCTAAGATCTCACTTTTCATGATTTCTTGGGCACCAAGATTGAATGCCATGATTTAAAATCCACCAATATCTAATATATTTGCCAACTTTACTCCATATTATCTCTTATATCCAAAATCACCTTATTCCTGAAAAATACACAAAAATACCCAATTAGCTCTCTTTAATTAAATAAGTATGGGGAATTAAATCAAATAAATAATGGTAAATGCATGCTTATCAAGCCTATTGAGCCTAGAGGCAGCTTCCACTTGGTTGTGGAAGTTACCAGTAAGACTCCTGCAAACAACTTCCGAGTTAAATAGGAGCAGAAGAGTAACCTTAAGAATCAAAAGATAATGAAGAAAGACTTACATCACCATTGACTTCATAAAGACCTCGTCTGGAAGTTTGGAAAAAACTGCGCTCTTAGAAGGCATTCGAGCAGCAGTGCACCATTCCAACGCTTTATCAAACTCGTTTAACACTAATTCAGGCGAAGGATGAGAAGGATGAGCTACATCAAGAGAAGGATGAGCTTCATCACTTACCAATCGACGACGCTTCCTAGTGGCAAAATCCTCCGGCTCCAAACGAAAGGCAAAGGATGCCAAACAAGCTCTAGAGTTGGAAATAGAAGCAGCACCTGCTGGGACTGCACCTTCATCAGATGCCAACATAGTTGCCTCAGATACCCGAAGGGTCTCCTTCAGGGATGCACGAACGGTCTCTGCAGCAGGGGCATCAGCAGCGCCATCAGCGGCGCCATCAACAACGGAGTGATCAAGATCTTCCTGGGAAGAACGGGCGATCACTTCAGGCAGAAGAGACGTAGGGGTGACATCAGTAGAAGCTACGGGAATCTGACTTGAAGATTCACCAATAGCAGTCGCCTTATGTTTGGAGAATTCACCAGATGTAACCACCTCCCTGGCCCCAACCGCCGCCGATGGAACGATTTTCTTACAAGATTTCACTCTGATAAAGTTCGGATCGATTCTAGGAGCCACTGTGTACACAAAAAAAAGCCGTATCAGTACAAGAAACCAACAACACAAGAAACAAAGGAAAACCCTAGTTCTCTATCAGATATGAATTACTCGGAATACCCATTAAATAAACCCCAAGTATTACTACTGTGCAGTTTACTCAGGGGGAAGGGGAAGAGATTGGTGATAGCAAAAAGCTCACTTGTTCAGAAGCTGATAGAGTTACTATTGGAGTACGAGGAATACAGAAGCAAGCAGAAGGACGGAATGTCGCTTTTGCAAATCTAACTTGCAGATGGAAGGATAGATGGAGAGTACCCTCGAAGGCTTTAATAAGTCTCAAGTATTAAGACGACGGTTGAGAGCCAAAGGCAACCAACGGCCCAAATCGAAAAGACGCTTTGAAATCCTCAACAATTGAGATCAACGGTCAAAAGGAGGCCACATGGACATAGGCACATGATATGAGAATACCTCCAACCGTCGCACCACCATTCGGATAATGGATGTATTACTAATTCATTGGAAACAGTGAATGGTATACCAAAGCAAGAAAACGTTTGGACTTCGCAGGTAGCAGGAGGGAAACGTGTAGACTTTGCAATAAATGAAGGAGTAAGGAAGAATAAAGGCTAAGGCATCTTTCAAAAACATCTCTTCATGGTATCTTTACAAGATTATCATTCGTCGAGGAATGTGAAGTTAAGTGATAAGTTTTATCATTTATATTTTGATATTCAAGACAAGCTTTTGATAGGAGATGAGGAAGTATTAAGGCAAACATGGAAGAAGTATCTATTCATTAACAAGGAGGTCAATCTTTACAAAGTTTAAAAAAAAAAAAAAAACAAAGATAACTCCCTAAGCCTCTTCCTCATTATTGCCCGAGGAGCCCTGTACAGGAGAGCTTTTCTCAGGATCCTGAGAAGAGCCTTCCTCAGGATTGTCGTTGTCAGAGTCTTCTTCAGCAGCAGCCTGTGATTCGGCCTGTGACTTTTCCTCTTGGAGTGGCGGTTCATCAGCAAGATATTCCTCATATTTTGGATCAGCTGGAAAAGGATCATCCTCTTCCCGAGCCCAGTCAGGGAGATCTATGTCTAGTTTCCCGAAGACCTCTTTGTGACACACCTCACGAAAGGGAGCTGTATCAAAGGAAGGGATGGATTCAAGAATTTTTTCCCAAACGTCATTTTGCCCCAAACGGTAAGCATGGATGTTGAAGGCACCCAGCAGTTTGGAGAAAGGTACGTTGTTCAGGTACTTTCGAACACAATCCTTTTGAAGCTCTCGCTTGATATGCTCAGGTTTGCTAGGAATCGCCAACTTCAAGTATTCTTCGTTCTCTGCACACTTAAATTCAAGTCTGTCACCGAACAATGTGGCAGCTGCTTTCTGCTTCTTGGCCTCGCGCTCGGCAACAACAGCGTGAGCAGTGGAAGAGTCGAGGGCCTCCTTTAGGGAGTTCATTTCCTCGTCATGTTTTCTCTTCAGCTCCTTGGCAGCTGCCGTCAGCCGATCTATCTCAGAGTTGGCTTTGGCCAAATTCTCTTCATAGGTCTGCAGCAAGGAGCCGTTGCGGCCAACCCGGCTCAATGCTTCCATGTGCTGATAGAAGCTCAACACAACATTCCTGGGGAAGAGGAGATTATCAGAAGAAGTCATAAGAGATTATAAAAAAATAAACAAGCAGGAAGACCGGTACCTTGTCGACTGACTAACAAGGGCATCATCGTCCAGGGCTTCAAATTCCCGACAATCAGAAGGTATAAGACTGAGGGAGCTCCATTCTGCAGCTTTCTCAGGGTCTTGTGTCACCCTATCGGTCAGCTTCAGGGTCCACTGAGGAGTGACCCCCCCTCCCCCCCCCTCCTTTTTTTTTTTTTTTTTTGGGGGGGGGGAGCAACCTCCTTTTCCTCCTTCTTTGGGGGGGGGGGGGGGGGGGGGCGCCCCCCCCCCCCCCCCCCCCCTCCTCCTCCCCCCCCCCCCCCCCCCCCCCCCCGGGCCGGGGCCTACCCGGATGCCCGGGGCCTTGTTTTTTGGGGGGGGGGGGGGGGGGGGGGGGGGGGGGGGGGCCCCCCCCCCCCCCCCGCTTCCCCCCCCCCCCCCCCCCCCCCCCCCCCCCCCGGCCCCGCCCCCGCCCGGGGTGATACACCGCAAGATCTAGGTTCAGTGACAAATCCATACAAAACATGATATAGCATAATTAAATGGACAAGAATAAATCAAGTTCAAGTAATAAATTATCAAAATAGAAATAATGGTTACAGTCATCCATTACTTCAAAATAAAAGGTATAACATCAGAGTTTTGAAAAGAAAAGAGAGTAGTTTTATTCGCAGCGGAAAAATAAACTAAACTTGTTCTCTAATGGAATCCAATCCAAAAGAACAGTCTTGATACGGCATGAAGCTCCATGTGCGTCCACTTCTTCTTCGGTCACTCCTTCAAGAAGACATACCGGTAACGCATCCTCCATTTGGAAGAAGTCCTCATAACTGCGCAGCATAATCTAATAGAAAAAAAGACATATAAAAGGAATGAGTTCAACATAACTCAGTGAGGTCAACTCAACATCATATCACACATTCATTCTCAAGATTCCACACCACACATATAACATGAATATCAATAATGTAATTAATGACAATGATATGATATGTGAATGATTATGCTCCTAACTCTATCATGAAGTCTCTATGGTAGACACGCATTAAGTCATACACCAGTCTTCTTTGGGCGGTCTCATCACTCTTCCCTCACGGCACTCAAGCACGTCTGTTGGGTTCTCCGCGGTTGTTGTGTAAAGTCTTGTCAAGCCATGGTTGGGGATTAGGTCACCACTCTCTCACATCACCATTGGTATAAGATCTGGCGCGTGTCAAGGATAATCTTAGGCCCAATGCAAAGTCATATAGTCTCGTACTACATATGGTCCGGATATTTCCCCTCACGCCTAGTGCTCTGTTGGTTCAATACCTTCCCACCTATGAATGGAATCCTCAATGGAGGCATCTGTTGGACCCCATTCATTAACCCAGTGGTCATCCACATATAATGGACAGGATGATCTCCATGTCCTCTCACGGGTCATTTCACCGGTCTTGAGTGTCCATGAGCCCTTATCTATTATATGCAACCCTACCTCTCTATGATGATAGTGGGCACCGCTTGACATACGGGACCCAGCCACTAACATCACGGGTTAACCGGCTTCAATACCCCTGCCGAAAGGGTAGTAGTACTCATGAGGTCACCTAACCAAACACTTCTAGACATGCCCTAAATATGTAAATTAGTAATCGGGAAAGAGCCAAGGGCACCATAGGAATGCGTCCCATACCGCCTCCTTTGGTATCCTATGGCAGAAATGCCAAAAGGGCATTCCCCATTCCCAACCACAATATAAGCAATCATATAATATTACTAGGGCAATGGGTGAACCCACAACCCTAGTAGAAAATACAAGGTAGAAGAAATAATAATATTTCTCCTCTCATACAATCACATTCCATTTCATAACAACAATAATAGATTTCAAAGCAAGGAGCAACATCAGAAGTAATAATAAACATAAATCATAGCAATTCATATTTAACAAAAGACATAAAATAACCACAAGATAATACTAAAGCAATACAAGATATCAATAATGAAAAGTAACTGACATCATTACACATGTAATATAAAGTTAAGTATATTCCTCACCTTTTACTTTGTTCTTCCTCCAATGATCAATAATTCCTTCTCACAAATTAGTGACTAAAGATATATTAACCTATTCATGCAAAAGAAATAATTATCACAAATTAGAGCCAATTTGGGTTTCAAATGATACCTTAAAATCTTCCCACAAAAACCCAAATCTGAAAACTAGGTTAAAAAGGGTAGTTCTCAACCTCACTAGTGAATGGTCACTAATTTGCCACCAACTCGAAGTTTATAATGAAGCAAAACTTTGGGAAAATCTAATTGGAAACAAAAGGATCCTACGGGTACCTTCAATTTTATTAAATTTGACCAAAATCAAAATGCCCCAAATTTGACTCTCATAAATCACCCGTGGGTGACCTAGAGAATCAAAATTCTAAAATCTTTTGCAAGGGGATAAAACATTACTCCCAAACTCAAAGGAAACATTAATATAAGAAAATATAAGCATCTAGGGTACCTATCATTATTCCCTTTCATAGATCCCTCAATAGAAGAGAAAAGATATCACTCCCACAAACTAGGAAGGGACATTAATACAATAAAGGAAAGCAACCAAGATACCTAACGACCTTCCCTTTCAAGATTCCTCAAAAAGAAAGGAGAGAAAATACTCACAAAATTGTGAGTAAGAGAAGGATTAAAGAAAACTAACCTTTCGTAATGATTTTGCGAAGATTCGGATCTTAAAACTTTCGGAAGGATGGAAGTCGCTCCTCTCTTTCGTTTCTCCTTTTCTCCAAAGCCTCCGCCTCTTTCTGGCCTCCAAAAATGCGTTTACGGATGAGATAAAACATAAATAGGGTTTAAAAATCCGAATTTCCAATTTTGCCCCTAAACAGAAAATGGGATGGGGGTTGGTTCACCTAAACGGCTCAAACTTCTGGCTCATGGTTGGACCCCCAAACGAACTCCGATTTTGATGATCTTTGGCTCGTTGGAAAGGTCTTTTGACGATCTTCGATTTGATATCTTATTTACGTCAATCGGATTCTCCATCACTGATCTACAGATATTCCAAAATTACCCTTTTTACACTATCGAGACTAATCTTCTCTCTTCACTTAAACTCTAAGAGAGTTTTTGAGTCATTATAAGGGTCATTTACCAACATTTGTTTAATTTCCAATCCTTCGGGCTCGAATTGAATGGTCCACAATTATCGCCGAATCAAGTCCCAGGTTCTCGGTCTTAAAACCACGGGTTAAAGGGGTAAAAAAAACCGGGGTTTCCCCCCCCCCCCCCCCCCCCCCCCCCGACTGTTCCTGATGCCTCTGTAAGAAGGGTCGGGAGAGGGAACAGAAGCTTCTTGATCAGTGGTTAAGGCTCTGGGCGACCGTTGCTCAGTTGTCACAACGGCCCTAGCAGCCTTCACCCGCAGGTTCTCAGGGTTCATTCTTGGAGGCACTGCAAAGAAGAACAAGAGTCAGAATTATGAAAAGACATATCACTTTAGTAAAATTAAAGGATGATGGTTAGAAGCTCACAATGAGCCAAGCCCCAGTACTGAAGGATGGAGTTATACTCCACCTCAAGTCCATGTATCTCTTGATACCATGGAATTGATTTGATCTTCCTGACGGCCGCCTCATCTTCTTTGGATAAGGGAAGGTCCCAGTTACTTTCAGAATAGGAAGTACACTGTTTCCAGGCGGTCGGGAAGTTGAGATCTGATTGAGGCGCTCGACAGAAAAAGTATCGTTCGCTCCATCTTTTGTGGTTGGAAGGGCAAGTGCCCTTGGCAAGAATGTTGCCCCTCCAATCAAGTTCAGCCTTACTGTGTTTGGAGAGAAAAACCCAGCCGGGAGAATGGGAGATAGAAAGAATATGAAAGTGCACAAAAAGAGAAAGAGATGGCGTAACGCCAAGTTCAAAACATAAACCCAACAAGCCAACGATGAGACGCCAGCTATTGGGAAGGAGCATTCCAGGGCAAATGTCCCAGTGATTCAGAATGGCTGAAAACAAAGGATTGAAAAAAAGAAAGCGAACCCCGCTTTCCAGTGCATCTATGTACAGGGAAAACTCGCCCGGAAGGGTCGAATCAACCCTCTCATTAGAGTGGGGAGCCCTAATATGATAAGAAGAAGAAAAATCAAAATCCTGGATTGCTGAAAGAAGGGTTTCCTCCTTGAAAACGGAGGGGACAGAGCCAGGTCCACCATTAGACTTGGAGGTCTGTTTCGACTGCCTAGAAGACTCGACAGTCACCTTAGGAGTCTTGGAAGATCCAGACTCAGGAAGGGCGGAGGAAGTTTCAGCTTTTCTCCCTAAACTTTTTTGGGAAACTTCAGCAAATTCGCATCAGAGGACAGTTAGGGTTTTGTTATCACTATCCGACTGTTCAGAAGGAAGGGAAGCAAAAGCTTCGTTACCACTACTATTATTGGCACTAGGTACCAGAGAAACCCTATTATCCGCCATTACTAGTTTTAGTAAGGTACAAAAAGAAAAAGACTGAGACAGGAAGTTTAAACTTTGCAAAAGGATCAGTAAACTTACTGATTCAGTGAAGCAAAGGCTCGAGAGCAAGAAGGCGCGAAACAGATGACGAAGGTTCAAATTCCAGACAAGAAGAATGAAACCTACGAAGACAACGAACCGCTTTTAAAACACCCGCACGAGTGTTCGGGGATCTGAACGATCGAGATTGATTCATCATCCACGGTCGAGATTAGAAGACGTTTTGAAAGTTTGAACTCACGAATCTGAAACAGGAATTTGGAAACCGTCGCTTGGGTTACGTGAGCCACGATAGATCGACTGCAAAGAGACGCGTGGCATTGCCCTCACAACGCTCGAGGAAAAGTGACCATCGCATTAAATGTGATATGACATTTAATGGGATACGCATAGACTATTGCCTGACGAAGAACCCAGTTAAAAACCAAGCCCTCGAGATCAACCGAACGCTTGGTCTGGGGGGCTCGTGATACGGAGAAAATATGATCGAACCAGGTTCATACTCGGTTTGACCCTCGACCCCGGTCGAGACGGAGGATATCGACTCACTTCCGAGCGAACCTGATCCAGAAGATAGCTTGCTGGGGAAGAAAACTAAATCAGCTACAAGCACACTCTAATCCGACTTATGGATTAGGTTAATTACCCTAATGACGGCAGGCACAAATTGGCGGCTGTCACTTATCATCATTGAAGGGATAATCATCAAATAACCTGGAGGTTATCTCAGGAGTCCTCTACTAGATCAAACTAGTAGAAGTCTATCGCTCAACGGATCTAACTATTAAGATCCAACGACTACCCGAAGAAGGCTCGAGTGCATCCAACGAAGAAGATTCGAAGGTACACTCTATATAAACCTTACTTGCCTACGAGGTGAGAAGGACTCAGATCCACATACACACTGGTAGACGTAAACTATCAGAGGCTTACGATCTAGATCACTTTTCCCAGTTCTTCATTCCTTAGCTCTGTGCTTCTAGCAAAGTCGTTTGTGATTAAGTTCATCAACTGACTTGGCCTTCGGAGGTGGACTCCCGACCCCCGCGGTCGGGCCACATCTGACGCTTTCGTTTTGCAGGTCATCACAAGGAGATCTAAGGGCTGAGCAGATTTTGGACGCATCATAGGGAAATTGAAATTCATCAAAACCCACATGCCTTAAAGTAAAAACTTTACCCGAAGCTAAATCAAAATAGTAATACCCTTTATATGCTCTAGGATATCCAGTGAATAGACAAGGCTTAGATCGTGGTTCCAACTTATTTCTTGCACATGGCCTCAAGCAAGGGTAACATATAACAACCAAAAACCTTCAACAGGTCATACTTATTAGGTGTAACTCCAAATAATGCTTCTAAAGGAGACATGTTGTTTAACACTTTGAGAGGAATTCTGTTCATCAAATAAACAGTAGTTTGTACAGCTGCAGACCAAAAAAATTTGAGGCATACTTGCTTGAAATAGCATAGCTATAAACCGAATTCTAAAACATGTCTATGCTTTCTCTCTGCTACACCATTTTGAGGTGGAGTATATAAACATTTAGACAAGCTAAGCATTTAGACAAGCATTTAGACAAGCTTTCCCAAGTCTTCGATGCCAGCAAAGAACAGTAGACAAAGCCAAAGTTGAAGTAGCAGAAACTAGAGAAATATCCTCTTGCATAGTAGAAGCAGCAAAACTTGTCATAGCAGCAAAAGGTTGAAAAGTAACAGCCTTAGAAGGCATAAAATCCACTTTGTAAAGACCATTAAAACACCTCCCCTGTATCAAAACCATATGGCTCTGCCAGTCCTTACAACAAAGGAATCGGGCAGAAAATTAAAATAAACTCCATTTTCTTTGGAAAACCTTGAGACTGATAACAAATTATAACAAGAACTGGGAACCCAGAGCACGTCAGAAAGCTTAAAAGAATTTCCAGAACGGTTAACAACTAGCATACCAATGTGTAACACAGGCATAGCATTGCATTCCCAACAACAACATTTTGTGTTCCAGTGTGCTCTCAGATGGTACGATGAGCCAGGTCTACAACCACATGACAATTAGTCCCCAAATCTAAAATCCAACAAGAATTTCCCAAAGACTCATCAAAAGAACTTGAGAACGAAGAACACACAAAATCTTCCCAGTATAAGCATGATTAAGTCATTGAGGACATTGTGCACAAAGATGACCTCAGTTCTGCAGAGTTGACACACAACTCTTTGCTCATTCATAAACGAAGGTGAAGAAAAACTACCAGAAGAAGCATCATTCGAAACTGCAGTCCTACCTCTGTTCTGAGAAAATTTTCTTGAATTATTACCATTTCAACCGTAGTACCTACAATTCCAAGTGTTGGATCCATGATAATCTATATTATTCCTATAATAATTAAAGCATTATAATGAATATAATCAATGGAAGCATAGATGAATAAATACCTATAGTGTGTTCTTGTTATAGATTCGTCTTATTTTCTTTCCTTGAATCTTTCGAAGCCTTTAACTCTTTGGAATCCTTCGCTTGAGAGTGTGTGGAAACAACCTCAAGCCCAAATATTAAGTGTGACGACTACGGGAACCCAAGAAACTATTTATAATGTAAAACCCTAACCTTTAACCACTCCCACAATGGTAAAGGTCAGTAACACCCTTGACTAAATAATCTGAATGAAAATGGGCTCAGACAAATAATCTGAATGAAAATGGGCTTAGACAAAAGGATCAATGTTAGTTAAGCCCACAACCCAACAATCTCCCACTTGGACTACACTAACATGGGTACCTTTACATAGGTATTTGGCTATAACTCCCATAATCCCTCATCACTCAGAAAACTTGATTCAACCAACAAACAATTAACGTGAACAACAGTAGGAGATGCTCCTCAATATACGGAACACAACTATTTGCCATTACAATCATTAACAACTTGTTGGTATGATTCCTTGGGGTGCATATAAGAGGTAAAGAATGCAAAACCTTATGTGATCACAAAAGCATTCTCTCTTGTGGGTCATTTCCTAATCAATGATCAGCTTACCTAAAATTACCTCATAGGTAGAATACTCAAATATTAATTATAATTTGGCAAACCGTCATAATCGATCTAACATTAATATTTGACTTCAACAAAACCGCCCATTGGCATAACCACTGTGACAAAATTGCTAACCAGGATTTAGACTAAATACCGCCATTGTCATTAGAACCTTGGCTAAATACAGTCATTATTATTGAACAACAAATGTAGCAAATATAAATCTACATCGTTTACCTTAATCATTAACACAAAGATGAAAACGAAAGTTATTAATGAATAAATTTCATAATGAAGTCAAAGAATGTTGAATAAAAACGAACAATAACTCCCACTAAATGAAAGTGTCAAATCCAGCCCAAATCTTAACCCGGAAACCCATTTGTTTGTAGGTCCGAAGACCCGAAGTGAAGGTAGAAGGCAATTGTGAGTCATCTAAGTAGAAGACATGGTATTTGACCCAAAACCCGTAGAGATTGATGATGGAGTTCCCTACTTCGAAACCTTGTCTAAATTGGAGAAGAAACTGCATCTTGGTGTTGAAGAGCTTGTTTGATGGACTTGAAGCCTAGTTGGACATGTTTTGGAAGGTCCCTCAATGCTAGGTATGTGAAATCCAGCCCTATCCTAACCCTGACCTTGACCCGAAAACCCTGTTGTTTGTTGGTACGAAGACCCGAAGTAAAGGAAGAAGCCAACTATGGGCCATCTCAGTAGAAGGCATGGTGTTCGACCCAGAACCCATGGAAGTTGATGATGGTGTTCCATACTTGGAAGCTTGTTCAGAACTAGAAATGAAACTACACCTTGTTGAAGATGAGTCTAGCTGAGGGACTTGAAGTATAGTTAGACATGATTCGAAGGCATTTCTCTATACTAGGTAAGTCATCTGTTGTGTTGGGAGAAGCTCATTAGGTTTGGACTTGAGTTGGGCCTTCAATTCCCTGTCTTGGCCATGCTGACTGGCTTGGTCGACTGGGTGGTCGATTGGGCCAATAGACCAACAGGGTCAAAATCTGGTAGAATCTTTTGTTTAGGTCTGTTGATGCTCTATTTAATAGGAGTACGAGTTTCATAGCCGCCTTTGTTTCTAAAACCCTCAGAGAACGTGGGAAGACTCTCTCAAAGCCTCTCCTTGGAGTTTGTGAAGAACATTGCAAGACTTCAAGCTTCTCATCTCCGATTCTTCAATCTAAGGTTAGTAATCGCTCTTATGTTGTATTGATCTACTCCTACTGTATTTTATTCTTGTGGTTGAGACTAAGAAGAAGATGTTGCATCCTTGCAACCATCTCTTCTACAATCTCCTTCCATTCTCAAGGTTTTATAACATTTACATTGATCTTCACCGTGATCCTTGTGAAATCCTCATGAAACTATGATCACTCTCTAGATTCGATTTATTAAGCATGATGGATCTGTTTTGAATGATGTTTTCATGTAGGATCTCATGCTTATCATCTACTAGAATGAGATCTGATCATCTCTAGTTTTCCTTTGGATTCATAGCATGTTTTCATAAAAAACTAGGGATTTTACCAAATTAAAAAGTCATGATTCCAAATTAGTAAGTAGTGTTTTTTATCATTGTTAGTGGCTAATCTATACTATTTTAGTGTTAGATTACTGTTCTAGAGGTTTCCTCCAAGTTTCGTAGAGTTTCGGATCTTGTAGATTGAGTTTCAGATCAAAAATCACATTTTTGCTTCGTACTGTCTCAGGTGGTCGATTACTTGGTCAACTGGACTAAGCTACCACCCAATCGACCAAGCAAGACAGTAGCTCTATTTTTCGCTCGATTTGATTAGTTTGATCTTCGATCTTTTAGGCCTTTTTCCTAATGATGTATCTATGATTGTTTAGGGTTTATTTGCTAAGTTTGGAACCTCTCTCTTTGATCTTTGGATATTTATCAAAGCTATTTAAGGTAAGGAGTGTTATTTCCATAATTACATAGATTGCTTGAATCTTAGTTTCTATTTTGGGATTCTTTAGATTCACTACCATAAATGTATTTTTTTTTTTATTATTCAATCACTGATGCAAGTACTTTGACTACAGTCGTATCATGTTCATGTATTCTTTTGATTATGAATACTTATTCTTATAAGTTACATATGCGAGTGATCATGTTTATGTGTATCTTTCTATATGATGAGATATCGGTTGTGTATGTTGTAATTGATTTGAGAATGTGATTGATTAGGTGTGATTTGGGATTGGGAAGTGTCCTTTCGACATTTCTGTCCTTGGACATCAGTGGGAATAGTATGGGATGTTTCCAATGGTGCCCTTTGACGTATCATCAGATGTGGAATGATATATAGATAACAATAACATCATTAAAACATGTTAGCAATTTCCATATTTATTGTTTGGAATAATAAGGTAATCAATCTTCATATAAAGGTTGCTACATCATCAATGTGGAATGACTTCACAAAGCTTTATACTCTACAATCTTACCAAATTATCTAAAATATGTACATTGTCATGAATGCTAACAATGGCTAGATCATATTTGAAACAATTCAAAATAACACATAATTTTGGATTAAGACCTACATATATGGTCTTTATCCCCATTTTCCCCACAGTTTTGAATGTTCGATCTTTTTCTAATCCCTTTGTAAGAGCATCTGTCATGTTCTTCTTTGATCTTACATTAATCAAAGAGATCACTCCTTGTTCAATAAGATAATTCAGCACGGCCTGTCTTAGCCTAATTTGTCTCTTCTTACTATTATAGAGTGGGTTATTGGTTATCATTGTCGTTGCTTGATTATCACAGAACAAACTTAAAGAGGTTACCTTCAAGTTAACCAATGGAATATCCAGGATCAAATCTCTTATCCACTCTGTCTCATCCCATGTTGAGGTTAGAGCATATAATTCTAATTCTATAAAGCTCAGAGCAATGCAAGTCTATCTCTTAGATTTCCACACAATAGCTGCTCCACCTAGTGTAAAAATATAACCCCTAGTGAATTTGTTGTTTCATATATATGAGCACCATGATCCATCAGAATATCCTTCCAAAATTAGAGGATATCTAGTATAGCAATGGCTATAGTTTGTAGTACCCTTAAGATATCTCATTAACCTTTCGAGGGTAGTCCAGTACTCTGTACTAGGATTACATGTGAAGCGACTCATCATGCCTACTGTATAAGCTATGTCTGGCCTAGTGCAACTCATTGCATACATGAGACTACCAATTAGTTTAGAATATTCTGACTGATTCACAGCTTTACTATTATTCGGTATAATCTTTTTTTTATAATCATATAGTGTCTCTACCGGTTTGCATCCACTGTATCCCCATCTAGAAAGTAATTTTTCGATATAACTGGATTGGCTAAGGGTAATTCCTTGCTCAGAAAAATTTACTTTCATACAAAGAATGGTGTCTACAACACCAAGATCTGTCATGTTAAATTCTTTAGCTAAGGTTTCTTTGATGTCACTCACTACAAAATGATCAAAACCAAGAATCAACATGTCGTCTACATACAAACAAATAATTACAACCTTATTTGACGTAGACTTATAGTAAAGGCATTTATCAGAGTTACTAGTTTGAAACCCAAAGCTCTTTACTGTTTTATCAAATTTTTGATGCCATAATTTAGGTGCTTGTTTAAGACCATATAAAGATTTATTTAGTTTACAAACTTTATGTTCGAGATCTTTCATGACATACCCTTTAGGTTGGTTCATGTAGATTTCTTCAGTTAGGTCTCCATTGAGAAATGTTGTTTTTACATTCATTTGATGCATAACATAGTGCTCAAGAGATGCCAAAGCAAGAAGAATTCTAATCATGACTAGATGGTAGACCGGTGAGTAGATATCAAAGTAATCCACCCCACTCACTTGAGTATAACCCTTAGCTACTAAATGTGCTTTGTACCGAGCTACAAATCCATCAAGATTTAGTTTCTTCTTCAATACCCATTTACAACCTACACACTTGGCACTTTTAGGTAAATCAACTAAAGTCCATGTGTTATTTTGTTGTAGAGAGTACATCTCATCATCAGTTGTCTCTATCCATAGTAAAGAATCCCTAGATCTCATTGCTTCCTTATAGGTAGATGGATCATTCTCTAAATGGTAGGTTACATAGTCCTCACCAAAATCTTTGGGTACTCTATCTCTTTTAGAAGTACGGCTCAGTTCTGTTTCAAGGATCAAACTAGGACTAGTGTCAAAAGTAATTGGTTCAGATTCCATAATCAATTCCATAACTGCAATGATTCAAATTTTTTAATTACTTAATTAAACTAAACGAACGGTCCTAATCCATACATATAATGCGATCGAATTGAGACGAAAAATAAAGCAAACATAACCAATGCATAATTTAATAAAGGCAGAAAAATGCAAATAATAAATAAATAAAATAAAAGGGAAGTGATCCGAGTGTCAGCTATGGATCTAGGGAAGGGGAGTATAATTATAATGACTTTGACCGTAAACCCTTTGCTATAGCTTACAATCCACCAATCAGGGGAACGGATATTAGAGAAAAAGAAATTGCAGAAAATAAATAATTAAAGCAATAAAAGGAAAGGGAAACCTTAACCTAAGAGAGGCACGACTGTAGGCATCTCTGATCAAGGACTCAGGGGAAGGGAGAACAATAAATAAATGTTGAAAGTAAATTGCATAAATAAATAACAGAGTAATAAAAGGAAAGGAAAACCTTAACCAAAAAGAGGCACGACTGTAGGCATCTCTGATTAAGGACCCAGGGGAAGGGAGAACAATAAATAAATGTTGAAAGTAAATTGCAAAAAGTAAATAATAGAGTAATAAAAGGAAATGAAAACCTTAACCAAAGAGAGGCACGACTGTAGGCATTTCTGATCAAGGACTCAGGGGAAGGGAGACCAATAAATAAATGCTGAAAGTAAATCCTAAATTAAGAATATTGAGGGGTAGATAGAAGCAGGAATGGAGGGGGGAGAGAAGATTGTTGAATAATGTTACTTACTTGCATCTTTGAAGTTCAAACAATAAAAAAAAGAATTGAACAAACGATTCGAATCTCAACCAACCCTAACAACCAGATCTAGATCTGCAATTACTAGATCCAAAGAAAAATAAATCTTGAAACTTGAAACTTGAACTTGATCTTGAACTTGAAATTGCATTACATTACATAGAAAATTTAAACCTAAACATTCAATCTAGAAATTAGAATCTCACAAAAGCAAGCAAAGAAAATTAGAGAAAGCCTAAATAAACTAAAGAGAAAAGAAAGAGTGCTTTACTAAGCTCTAAAACACGTCCTCCCTTGATGGAGTATGCTCTCCTTTTATAGAGTTTACATGGGATATGAATCTTGACAAAATTTGAATCAAACTCAGGGTTTCTATCTGAATCAACCAATTAGGGTTTTGACATACTAATCGGACTGGCTTAGAGAGATCAAATTCATAATTTCACCTTTGGATTTGAGTATCAAGAGTTGTGAAGCTCTCCTCCAAAAATCAGATCGATCGAACACCAGATGACCGTTCGATGAAGGGCTTGATCGAAATTGAACAGAGACATTCAAAAACGGGATTTTTCCTTCTTCTTTATCTGAATATATTCAGATATTTAAAGAAAGAAAAAGAGGAAAAAGAACCATCTCAAACTTCCTCTGGAATCGGAATTTGTTGATCTGGGGAAGGGAGAAAGGTCTCAAGGAGTTAATATTGAAGAACCACTTCCCCGATGAGATTGGACTAGGGGAAGTGTGTTCAACCGTTTGGCTGGGCTCAGGCAAACTCAAGATTTACCAAGAAGAGAACATCGAAATGAAAGAGTTCGAGAACATGAAGGCGAAAGCCAAGGAACCAAGAGGATTGGTCAGTCAGTCTGGATCTTCTCATGGACCAACTTCCCAATATTTTGATCTTGGAAGTGTTTGGTCTCCGCAGGAACGTCAAGAGGCGTATGGTCTCGGCAGAAGATTGGATACCATGGAAAGAAGGCTTGATGATCGGGACCTTGACGACGACTATGACGTGGTTGACAAAGAGCAATTCTCAAAGGAAGTCATGAGAGCACCTCTTCCACCCAACTTCACCATGCCGACGTTCACTCCTTATGAAGGTAAGTCTAATCCTCGTGAACATATTAGTTATTTCAAGTCTGTCATGGCTATGATTGGCTGAGAGGATGAGTTAGTATGCCGAACCTTCCCGGCATCTCTCAAAGGCCCAACGATAAAATTGTTTTCTAGCCTATAGTCAAGATCCATCCAAAACTTCCAGGAACTCGGAAGAAAATTCATTGCCCGATTCCGAAGTTGCATCGGGAGTAAGAAGACAGCCGATAGCCTCTTTGCCATTAGGCAAAAGCCGAATGAGTCTGTTCGAGACTATCTTCTAAGATTCGATAAAGTGGCTATTGAGGTAGAAGAGTTGGATGGTATGGTGGCATACAATGCACTATAGAGTGGAATAACCCAAAGACGCTTGCTAAAGGCATTGCTTCAAGATAAGCCAAAGACTTATGGAGCCCTTCTTAACAAATGCCAAAAGCAAGCAACAGATGTAGAAGTTATCGAAGCTCGAGAAGAGTCCACGAGAGGGGCGAAGGAGAAGAAGAATTATGGAGAAAAATGTCAGAATTCAAACGCTCGAGGAAAGGATGATATAAAAGGAAGTTGGAAAGAAAGACTAGCCAATGAGGACTTTACACCTCTCAATACTAAGAGATCAGAAATCCTATTACAGATTAGAGATAAAGATCTCTTGAAGTGGTCGGGCAAAGCTAAGAGCCCGACC
Source organism: Hakea prostrata (assembly GCF_041222555.1). NCBI lineage: Eukaryota > Viridiplantae > Streptophyta > Magnoliopsida > Proteales > Proteaceae > Hakea > Hakea prostrata. The sequence continues at coordinate 33,588,894 of NC_142600.1, forward strand.
TGAAGATAGGAATATGACAAAGTATTGTTGATTTCACAAGGACTACGGCCACCATACGGATGAGTGTAGAAATCTTAAGATTGAGATCGAGAAACTCATCCAAGGAGGACATCTTGAAAATATCTTCAAAAGAAGCGACAAGATCGAGAGAAGTCCCCACCTAGAGCAACAAAAAGACTCAAATCCAAAAGTCCCGAGAGGGCAGATAAGAAATCTCGAGAAGAAACCCAACCATCGGGAATTCTCTCCCATCTATATTGTTTTAGGAAATCCGACCGAGAATCCATTAAGAAGGCGAAGCAAAAAGCACAGTTCGTGGGATCGATGCAGTTGCTAAGAAAATGAAGAAATGACTTATGTCCAGATCCAATAACCTTCACGGACGAAGATCTCAAGGGCGTAACTTCTCCTCATGATGATGCTATAGTTATCAAAGTGAAATTGGCAAATCGGGAAGTTCACCGAGTTCTTATGGACACAGGGTCTTCAGCCGACTTACTATCCTATGAAGCATTTAAGAAGTTAAAATTTGAAGATGAGATGACGACTCCATGTGGGACTCATCTATACAGATTCACCGGGTCATCAGCCATATCTGAAGGAACCATCTAGTTGGATCTGAGAATTAGGGAATCCCCTCGGGACGTTGTCGTCCAGTCAACCTTCATGGTAGTTCGAGACCTCTCGGCGTACAACGTCTTACTCGGGAGACCAACTCTTAACGCCCTAGGGGCTGTGGTTTCTCCAAGACATATGAAGTTGAAATTTCCAACAAAAGCAGGAGTCGGGGAGTGCTCTTCTGACCAGCGACTATCAAGACAATGCAATGTGAGTTATCTCAAGAAAGTAAAAAGATCTGAGAGATCGGGTAATACGATGAGCATAGAAGTTCGAGACGATCAGGATGAAGAAGCTATACAGAGAACCGAACCTGTCGAGAAGCTAGAGCGAATTCAACTTCATCCGGATATTCCCGAGAGAGGAACCATGATCGGTCAGAACAACCTACAGACTTCAAGGAAGAACTGATCGCGTTCCTCCAGAACAATCTTGATGTATTCGCATCGTCGGCCGAAGACATGCTAGGAATAGATCGAAGAATTGCAGAACACAGTTTGTCGATTAGAGAAGATGCAATTCCAATGATCCAAAAAAGGAGGAATTTTTCACTCGAGAAACATGCCGCCATCAAGACGGAAGTGGAGAAGTTGGAGCAATCGGGTTTCATCAAGCCAATGGAATGCCCAACTTGGTTGGCAAATGTAGTAATGGTGAAGAAGCCTAACTGTCACATCCCGCCCTAAATCCACCCAGGGGGTACCCTATCTGGGTTACTCGGGAGTGATCCATAGCCCAACAAATCCAGTTTAGGAACGATCATATCCACTTAGCACAATAATATAATCGAAAGCAAGAACAAATTATGGTATTCAAGTAATCTAATAGTAAAAATTAAGAAATGATCACAGAAGGATCACAAAGAACATCAGAGTGTGGAATAACAAGTACCAAATCAAAAGACAACTATAGAGTATAGCGGAAATATACTTTACAAACGTGTGCGGAAGGTAGATCGAAATAATGTAAAGATTACAACCAGATCTCCAAAGAAGGGAAATAAAAAGGTAAGCAACTAAGTTACAGTTTCTTCTAACTTATACAATGTCTCCTCATTAACATAATCATAAGAAACTAAGCCAGGCCGGATCTACTCCTGACAAATATGAGTCTTGAACTGATAGCCTTCACAGATGTAGTCACCGTAGCCAAAGTGGTATGAGTCACCAACTTAAGTCTTTATAGTGTTGACCATCATAGTCAACATTAGTAGTACCTGCAGTAAAGTCTAACAAAAGATGTTGTAAAAAGGAGTGAGTTCAAAAGAACTCAGCAAGGCAGGTTATTCCACAATAACATAGATACATGATACAGCAAAGCATGATGCAATGTGATATTAAACACATGATGCAATTATGATTCTAACTCTATGTATGCTAGTCTCTATGGTAAACATGCTTTAAGTCATAGCACCATACTTCTTTAGGTCGTTTGTCACTCCCCCTCAATCATACAAGATATCTTGGGTCTGCCAGGGTAATTAGGTAAAGTCCTCTCAAACCATGGTAGGGGATTTGGTCACCGCTCTCTCACATCACCATTTGGTATAAGTATTGGCGCATGCCACGGTAAAGCCTAGCCCAATGCAAGTCATCTACTCAGTCGTATCAACTCAGATCCAAATACGTCCATTCCTCGCCCCCGGCGATCCTTTCCGGTAACCTTCACACTAAAGTCAGCGTAATCCCAGATTACGGACTCATCAACCCTATTGGTCATCCAAAAATAGTAAACAGGAAGCTCTCATGTCCTCTCACAGGTTGGCTACCGGTCTTGAGCGCCCGTGAGCCCAAGTCTAGCCATTTGCAACCCTACCAATAAATGGCCCCTTTCGGGTATCTGCAATGCGATTTATGTTCTCTCATGGGATGGTTACCGGTCTTGAGCGCCCACAAATCCACACTACTACCACGGGTCGTTCGGTCTCAATGCCCTTCCGATTCGGGTTTGATACGACAGGGACATCCTAGCCATACATCTAGACAAACCCTATGTATGTCATCCAATAATTCGGAAAAGCGTCGATGGGCATCTTCGGAGAACATCCCATACTATTCCCTCCGATGTCCAAGGACAGAAGTACCAGTAGGGCACTCCCCGATCCCAAATCATACCTAAGCAATCACATAATTATTTCCATCCATTACATATCAACAATACATTATCATATTGAAAACATGTCATAACATCTCATAATACAGTGTATAAATAAATGACAAGAATAAGTAAACATGATAAACCAAGTAATTAAGCATGGTGCTACTGTCATAATGTAACTACAGTAGTCATATGATGTCTAAAATCAACTAATAAGTTAAGTCTACTAAGTTACGAACAACAGTGTAAAAGTCATATAGTCTATGTTATATGGCAATAACCGTCCTTACCTCAAATTGTGAAGAAGATGATCCGAAGTCACAAGAGAATGGTCCAATTATAGTCTTAAAGCCCTAAACAAACATACATGAAGGATTAGAGAAGAAATCATAACAATCGAAGATCGAATGGATCAAAACTGGGCAAAAGTTGCTGACAGCAACCTTGTTGGTCGATACATTGGGTTGATGGTATCGACCCAAAGAGTCTCGGACAACAAGTTGGATTTTTGGGTTTTGGCTCAAAATTGGTCTTTTGGGTCTTGGATCGATACGAAACTTGGGGAATAGTTCAAAAACAATATAGAAACACTAATTATCAAGGAATTAACATGATCCAATGGTCAATTTAGAAAACCCCAAATTGACATATCAAGTTCAAGAGTTGGAATTCATGGTCTTCAATGGAATCAATTGCAAATGCAAGAGAGCTTAGGAATTTAATCAATAGAATGATAAGCAGCAGAATATAGACAATTACTAACATATAATCAGACCTCATTGCTAAAGAAAATCAGATTAAAAAAATGAACTCATGTTGCCATGAAGAGGAATCAAAGTAAGAGAGCAAGAACATCAAGTTTTATAATGAAATCAATGCAATTGCAAGGGAGAGCAGGGATTCAATCAAGAGAATGATAAGCAATAGATGAGGAATGATTATTAACATATAATCAGACTTAGCATACTATAGGAATCAGTTTAGGAGATGAAATCATGTTGCTATAGAGGAATTTCATAAGAAAGACAAGGTTAAGAATCAATATGAGATACATATCATTGATAGAATGAATGGGGGTTTATAGGAATCACAAGAGACAGTAGAAGAGGTGGTTGCAAGGTTGCAACACCTCCTTCATAGCCCCAACAGCAAGAATAAGGTGAGGTAGAAGTAGATTAGAGAGAGAGTGAGAGATTAATGACCTTGTAGAAGAGATTAGAGAAGAGAGACAAAGGATTCTTGAAGAAGATCAACACCCAAGCCAAGGAGGAGGCTTAGAGGAGCTTTCCCACGTTCTCAAATGTTGAAATGAGTGAAATAATGTTTTAGGTTCGAGGTTTCACTTAAAATGAGGAAGGAATATCCAAAAAGCACCTTTTTATTCGAATATGGGCTTGTTGGGTCGATGCTCTTGGTTGATGGTATCGACCAACAGTATCGACCCAAGGTAGTTTCAACAGAATTTTCAGGAATAGTTCAGCAACTTCGGATGTGGATTCAGAGGGCTATACAAGGTCAAATTGAGTGCAGTTTTCTCCTATAAGTCAATAAAGAAGTCTAGTTTCCAGAGATATCTTTGGATTGGGCACGAGATTTCATTAGGTCCACCAACTAAGCTCACCTTCTTCACTGCGCAGATTCTCACAGCACACTAACAATGCTTCCAAGTATGGAGCACCATCATCCAAATCCATGGGTTTCGGGTCGAACACCATGTCTTCCATATAGAGGGCCCACAAGGACTTCTCCCACCACTTTAGGTCATTGGATCTACAGATAATACAAATTTCGGGCCGGGTCAAGGTAAGGATAAGGCCGGATTTCACAGGATCTACCCTAAGGAAAAGGTCGGACATGGCCTCCTAAGGCTTTCAAGGATAACAACATTGAAATCAAGGTCCGACTTCAAGGTCTAACATTAAACAAGTCTTTCTTTATCCCAAAACAAATAGGGTGTCCTGGCTAGGTTTGGGCCGGATTTCACACTAACGGCAAATGGAGAATGTGTACGGATTACACAGATTTGAATAAAGCATGCCCAAAGGATTGCCATCCACTTCCCCGGATCGACCTATTGATCAACATCACAGCGGGACATGAGGTATTGAGCTTCATGGACGCTTACTCGGGATACAATTAGATTATGATGAATCCCAAGGACGAGAGGGACACGTCCTTCATGACAGATCGAGAAAGCTACTTCTACAAGGTAATGCCCTTCGGGTTGAAGAACGCTGAGGCAACTTGTCACGCCCTCCCAGCCGGTACCCTATCTGGCATACTCGAGAGTGTGATCCACAGCCCGAAGATCAGGTATCGAGTGATCAACCTCCCACATAAACAATAACATAATCATGAACAATCATAACAAGAGTGCGGAAGATAAATCATAGATTCAATAAAGAGAGAATGAATCATAAATGAATCAGAATACTAAATATAATCAGAGTATCAATCAGATAAGTAAAGCGAAGCAAGAATCCCACTTTACATCCAGCGGAAAAGTAGCTCTAAAAGAATAAACTAGACAAAATCTAATCCCAATAGCAAGTACAATGGGTAACTAAATTGTTCTCCACTTTATAGACAACATCCTTATAAGTGTAAATCTCATAAATGGCACAAGGACGCTTCCACTCAATGGTCGGACTAAGCATCGTACGGAGCATAACCACTCGCGGAATCTTCAGAGTAATTGTGGTAACCGCAATCACCTTCCTGGAGATATGCCTCTTCGCCTTGCGCTTCTTCATAGGGACCGTCATAGTACTCAAGACTGCAGGATAGTCTAACAACATTGTACAATAAAGGAATGAGTTTCAAAGAAACTCGGTAAAGCGCTTAAAAATCCATAATAACATAAATGGCAGGATTCCAGAACAAACATAATGTAATATGATATGAGACAAACAATGAATGAATGAATCTAACTCTATGTATGCTGGTCTCTATTGGCAGACATGCTTTAAGTCATAGCACCGTACTTCTTTAGGAAAGTCCACTCACATCCTCAACCATTTAAGATATCTTGGATTCTCTCACGGATCATTTCACCGGTCTTGAGCAGCCGATTGGTAATGGGTCCTTCATCCCTCAGGACAAACCTTGGCAGGGGGTTAAGTCAACACACTCTCTCACAATCATTTGGTATAAGTACTGGCGCATGTCAGGGTAAAACCTAGCCAAATGCAAGTCTTCTACTTGGTTACATCAAGTCGATCCGGATACTTCCATTCCTCATCCCCCGACGATCCTTTCCGGTATCCTTCACACTAGAGTCAGCGTATCCTATGGCACCGACCAACTCGGACTACGGACTCATCAACCCTATTGATCATCCACATATGGTAAACGGGAAGCTCTCACGTCCTCTCACGGTTAGTTACCGGTCTTAAGCGCCCGTGAGCCCAAGTCTAACCATATGCAACCCTACCAATAAATGGCCCCCACAATGTGATTCCTGTCCTCTCACGGGTTGGTTACCGGTCTTGAGCGCCCATGAATCCCCATTGCTACCACGGGTCGTTCGGTCTCAATACCCCTCCGATTATGGTCTGACATAACAGGACATCCTAGCCAAACACTACTAGACAATCCTAGATATGTCATCCAACAGTTTAGGAAGGTGTCCAGAGGGCATCTCCGGAAACATCCCATAATATTTCCGTAGTAGTCCAAGGACAGAAGTGTCGAAAGGACACCTCTCCTTTCCAAACCATACGTAAGCATACACATGCATCAATTCATATCATCACATATATGGTAACTTCATATATGGAAAGAAATCAGTAATTACAATCACTTGTATAACATTGGTAAGTAAATCATACATGAATCAATTCAATATGAATAAGTAATGCTACTGTAATCAAAGTTATGCAACAATAGTATATCATTGTAAGAATCTAATTTAGGAAACATATTAATGATATTCAAATATAGAAACTAGATTCATGCTATCTATGTAATTAAGGAAATAACCATCCTTACCTTTTATAACTCGCAAAGGGATCCTAAGAAATCAAGTAAGATCTCGGCAAACTTGAGAAGAAGGTCCTAAACAAGTATATACAACATATTAGGAAAGATCCCTAACAGAAAAGATACCAAAACATCCGAAACAGACCAAATCTGGAGTTGTTGTACTCATTGGTCGAGTGGATTGGTCGAGTGGTCCAATCGACCAATCAGTCGACCAATGCAGACAGTAGCCTATAAAATCAGAGTTTTAAGATATGAAATCCGAATTTGGTGGTTCAAAAGGGTACTAATCAAGGGGTAGACTACATCAGTAGTATTCTAACATATAGGGGACCTCAAAACACCAATCAAATCAAGATATCAAGATCCAAATTAGGAAACAAAAAGTTACCATAATTAACTCAAACATGGATCTTGATGAATTTGAAATAGAAAACAAAGACAAGAACAATAGGAGGATGGATCATTGCTTTCGGTAATGAAAACATGAAAACATACATAGGTCTTCATGGAATAAGGCTTAGAAGCATAAATCTAAATAAGGAAATAAAACCTACCATATATGTACCTATCATGCATCATGAAGAACACATAGTAAGGTAGAAGAGAACAACTAGAAATCTATGGATTATGGATCATGGAAAGAAAACACAACCATTAACCACTAACATGATCAATAAAAGAAGATCCAAAGAGATCAGAATTCAGATTAGAAGTTTAACAGAGATTAAATCATGGTTTGATCATGAATCCTTCAAAAGCTTGCAATGATCATGGTTAAGATCATTGTTCTAGCCTTAAATCCTTAGGATGATCATGAGAACATGTTCAGAGATGTTTGCAACAGAGGATGCAGCATCTCTTCTACTGTCTCAACTCAAAAAGGAAAGAAAAACAAAGATGGAGGAGAAGAAGAGAGAGTAGACATACCTTTTGATGCAAAAAGAAGAGTTTCGACGAAGATCCGTCAAGAAAACACCAAGGATGCAAGAGAGGTGACTTGCAGAGGTCTTTGGTCTGCTCCAGAGGGTTTGGAGGCAGCAAATACGAAGTGGACTCGAGGTTGGACTTAAATAGAGCAAGAATCAACCTAATTGCCAAAGACAAGACTCATTGGTCGAGTGGATTGGTCGACTGGCCCAGCCGACCAATCAGCGACCAATGCCGACAAAGAAGACCAAAACAGGGAATTGAAGGTCCAGATCAAATCCAAACCTAAAGGGGTTTTGCACACAAGTCAAGTGACTTACCTAATAGGTAGAAATGCCTTCAAACCAAGATAGAGAGCACTCCAAGTCCATCAACTAATTAGATCTTCATCAGGATTCAGTTTCCATAAATAGAACCTCATCATCAACTTTCATGGATTCAAAGCCAGACACCAAGTCCTCTACTGGGATGGCCCAAAGCTGACTTCTTACTTTACTTCGGGTCATCGGACCTACAAACAACAAGGTTTCCGGGTCAAGGTTAGGGCTGGGTTTTACATTCTCCCCCCTTAAAGAAATTTCGTCCCCGAAATTGAAAGCGTACTCGTGCTTCCAAAGAGGTAAGGAAACTTCTCCTTCATATCTTCTTCCTTCTCCCAAGAAGCTTCTTCAGGGGTATGGTTCTTCCACCGAATCTTCACCAAAGGAATGGCGCGATTCCGCAGCTGCTTGTCCTTCCTATCCAAGATTTCGGCCGGTTCTTCATCATAGGTCAAATCAGCACTAAGTCCTTCAGTGCTTGCTGCAAAATGTGTTCCGGATTCTCTATGTATTTTCGGAGCATCGAAATATGAAACACATTGTGCACACCAGCAAGAGGCGGAGGTAATGCTAATCGATACGCAACAGGTCCAACCTTTTCCAAAATCTCGAAAGGTCCAATGTAACGAGGGCTAAGCTTTCCCTTAACATTGAATCTCATCACACCCTTCATTGGTGAGACCTTCGAAAGACTTTCTCTCCAACTTGAAATTCCAAATCGGTCCTTCTCTTATCAAGATAAGATTTCTCGTCTCGATCAAGCGGACTTAATCCTTTCTCTTATCATATCTACCATAGCACTTGTAGCTTCAATCATCTCAGGACCTAAGACTTTTCTTTCACCTGTCTCAGTCCAAGACAAAGGTGTCCTACAAGTACTACCATACAAAGCCTTGAATGGAGCCATGCCTATTGTGGCTTGATAACCGTTGTTATAGGCAAACTCAACCAAAGCTAGGTGTTCATCCCAATTACCACCCATATCCACCACACAAGATCTGAGCATGTCTTCCAATGTCTGAATTGTCCGCTCGGATTGTCCATCGACCGTGGATGATGAGCTGTACTCAAGTTCAATTGGGTTCCCAAGGCCTTCTCGCAAACTATTCCAAAACCTTGAGGTGAACCTAGGATCACGATCCGAGACAATACTCAATGGCACACCATGCATGTAACCACATTATCCACATAAAGCCTTGCTAGCTTATCCGGAGTATGAGTGATCTTCATAGGAATGAAATGGGCTGATTTGGTCAACCTATCAACAATCACCCACACAAGTGTCATTGCCTTTACTTGTCCGAGGCAAGCTAGTCACAAAGTCCATGGAGATATCTTCCCACTTCCAACTAGGAATAGGAAGGGGTTGAAGTAATCCAGATGGAGGTTGTCGAACGGCTTTCACACGCCGGCAAGTCTCACACTTGGCAACAAAATCATCAACATCCGCCTTTAGACCAATCCACCAAAAATGTTCCTTCAAGTCCTTGTACATCTTGGTGCTTCCCGGTGTACAAAGAAAGACCGACTGGTGTGCTTCCTTCAATATTTCTTTCTTAACTTCATCGTTTGCAGCACACACAGTCTTCCTCTAAACAACAAAGCACCATCCATGGATATACCAAAGTCGGGGTCCGACTCAGATTCGAAGAAATCTTCTCAACTTTGATCAAAAACTCTTGATCGAACTCTGCAGAGCAACAATCTTATCTCTAAGACCAGATCTTGCCGTCATGGCAGTAAAGAATAAAATCAGAATTCTCGTGGACGATTTCCAAATCAAAACTCTCAATAGAAGACCACAATGGTAAACTCAAAGCATTCAAATCCAAAGTCTTCTTCTGGTTCTTCCTACTAAGAGCATCAGCAACAACATTCGCTTTCCCAGGATGATACCGAATATCACAATCATAATCGGAGACTAGTTCCAACCATCTCCTTTGTCTCATGTTCAACTCCTTTTGGGTAAAGAAGTATTTCAAACTCTTATGATCCGTGAAAATGGCAATCTTCTCACCGTAAAGATAATGTCTCCAAATCTTCAAAGCAAAGACAACGGCGGCAAGTTCTAGATCGTGAGTGGGGTAATTCCGCTCATAATCCTTCAATTGCCGAGAAGCATAGGCTACGACCTTGCCATGTTGCATCAAGACACAACCCAAACCAATCTTTGACGCATCGGTATAAATCCGTCATACCACCGGAACTATCGTGTATAGTTAAAACCGGGGCACTTGTCAATCTATCTTTCAACTCTTGGAAATTCTTCTCACAAAGCGTCGACCAAACAAACTTCTCTTCTTTCCCGGTCAACTTAGTCATAGGAGCAGCCAACCGAGAAAAGTTCTCAATAAACCTTCGGTAGTAACCCGCCAATCCAAGAAAACTTCTTATTTCCGTTATCGACTTCGGTCTCTCCCAATCAGCCACAGCTTTGGACTTTTTCAGATCGACACGAATACCTTCGGCTGAAACTACATGACCAAGGAATACCACTCTCTTAAGCCGTAAATCACACTTGCTAAACTTAGCGAACAACTTCTTTTCCCGCAACCTTTGCAAAGTGAAACTTAGATGACTCGCATGCTCTTCTTCGCTCTTCGAATAGATCAAGATGTCATCAATGAAAACAATCACAAACTTATCAAGCACATCATGAAATACTCGGTTCATGAGGTCCATGAACACCGCAGGAGCATTGGTCAATCCGAAGGGCATGACTCTAAACTCGTAGTGACCATACCGCGTTCGGAAAGCTGTCTTGAAGATATCACTAGACTTCACTTTCAATTGGTGATATCCGGACCTTAAGTCAATCTTCGAGAACACAACCGCACCCTTCAACCGATCGAAGAGATCATCGATTCTGGGCAGCGGATATCTATTCTTGATAGTCAACTTATTCAACTCACGGTAGTCGATGCACAAGCGCATACTACCGTCTTTCTTCTTGACGAACAAGACCGGAGCTCCCCAAGGTGACACACTAGGCTGTACGAAACCTCTATCAATGAGCTCATTCAACTGATTTTGCAACTCTTTTAACTCAGTAGGAGCCATCCTATACGGAGCTTTAGATACCGGTGCAGCACCAGGGACGAGATCAATAGAGAATTCGACATCTCTCGTCCGGAGGCACTCCCGATAGATCATCGTGGAAGACATCAACAAAGTCGCAGACAACTCGACTTCGTCGACTCTTTTCCCCACTATACCCTTGCCTTCGGATGAAGCATCATCCACTAGGGCATAGACTTGCATCAGCAGTAGACAAAGACCTTCTTACAAACCCTTCTCTTTTCACCCCGAAATTCAAAGACCGGACTTCCACAAATATGGAACTGAATCTTCTTTGAGGAACAAAGGAACACAACTTTGTGGGCTGTCAACCAATCGATTCCCAAAATAACATCGAAGTCCTTCATGTCAAGAATCACAAAATTGGCTTCCAAGTTCTTCTCACCAATCAACACAGGACATTTAGATAACCCCTTATCTAGTTTCACAACAGACCAAGAGGGTGTACTAATCAATAAACAACTAGACAACTTCTCGTGGATTAGGTTAGTCTTCTTGATGAATGCAGATGACATGAACGAATGAGATGCACCCGTATCAAATAAGACAAATGCAGAAATAGAAGCGACTAACAATGTACCCGTAATCACATCATGGCTTGGATCCCGCTCAAGACCGGAAATACCGAAAACTCTACCGTAGGGAGGAGCAGGAGCACTCTTCACCACTGGGCAAGGCAGGCTCAAGCAGGCCGCTTCGGGACAGCACGAGCAAAATGACCAGCTTGCTTGCAGTAGAAGCAAACAGATTGCTGGATCCAACAGGGGTGGCTGCAACAGAGGGCTTCCGAACAAAAGGCCTTGCACTTGCACTTGCACTTGCACTTGCTGGTGGTCGGTTTCCGCCATACCGTTTAAACCGGCCGGGCTGCTGAAAACCCGTGTTCCGACCTACACTCTTAGCCCGAAAGGTAGGAGTGGGGTAGGGTGTAGGTCTCACAAAACGACGGTCATTGCGATCCACCAAACCAGAATTCCTTGATCGCCAAGGCTTTTGCACACGAGCACTTTCCTTCTCTCGTTTCTTCCAACTTCTTCGAGTTCTCGCACCACTTGAGCATAGCTCACTATAGGCCGGACCGTGAGGTAAGCTTTAATGGCAGGGCGCAGTCCTTTGAAGAACTTCTTTGCTTTGGCGAGGTCTTCCTTCAAAGAATCTGAGCAAAGAAATGAAGCTCCTCGAACTTCCGTTGGTACTCCAACACAGACACAAAGTTCCTTGAGTCGTAATCATAAACTCAGCTTCCTTCGCATCCTTCACCGCCTCGGGAAAGTAGTTCATACAAAAAGCCTCTTTGAATAACTCCCAAGTTACAACTCCCGCATGCAAACCTTCCAAAACAGACGAGTGGAGATCCACCATGCATCAGCTTCTTGTTGCAACTTCGCGCCAAAGAAACAAAATCTTCCGAGCTTCCGAGCATTGCAGATGTCGGAAAGCCTTCTCCAACTCACGAAGCCACTTGTTAGGAAACAAGGGGTCCTTGGTAACTCCAAAGAAAAGTGGGTACTTGCATCTTCGTAAAACTCTCCATCAAAGTAGTATGAGGAGTTCCAACTAAAACCTCCCGCATTCAGGATCGCGGCATGAGGATTCACATTAGCACCAGCCCGGGTCTCATTATGCAGAGTCATGAAACCCACCAACATCTCGGTTGAACCGAGCCGCTTGTCGCCGCATCATATTGCCCATAATATTGGCAATATCTCCCGAAACTTCCAACATTCGGGGCACCAGGGATCTCATGAGTACCCCGATCAACATTTGGTATCTCACCACCTCCATGAGGTACTTCACCACCTCCCCGAGGTATTTCACCACCTCCATGACCACCGGATTCACCACGCCCACTTCTCGTAGTAACCATTCTCGCAAAACCGAGAACATCAAAATACCGAATTTCGAAGATTCAACATAAACCACAAGTCCAAATGATTTGAAAACTTAAATCATGCTCAAATATATCCATATAGTCATCAAACAATATTCCATAAGGCAAAAATCACATTTTCCAAAAATTCAACAGCAAATGAGGTCACTGTGACCATTGGTCGAGTGATTGGTCGAGTGACCCACCGACCAATGAGTCGACCAATGAAGATGTAATGCGAAAATTCGCATTATAAGCCTCATTTTCACATTCCAACCTCATTCTAACTTCTTCCAAAGGTGAGAGAGCTCTAGAGAAAATCTCCAAGAGTTCCCACAAGTGTTCTTGAGGTGATTTAGTGCTTCAACAACAACACCACAACACACCATCTTCACAAACAAGGTAAATCTCTCATTCTTTCTTCCATTTCCATCTTCTCATGCTTGCATTTCAATAAAACCATGCTTTACTTGTATCCAATGCTAGAAATCATGCTTAGGAATGCTTAGAAACATATTCCCTAGGTTTTAAACACAATGACATGCATAGACAACAAGTTTTAACACATTGGTGCTCATCTCGCAAAGTTTTATACCGAAATCGATATCTTTAGAAAAATTTTGTTTTCTCTCAAACCGCTTGAAATTTTCGCACGAGATCAAATGCTACATGCTCAAGATGACATTGTAGATAGGTCCATACAATTTGATTTAACCAATTTCAACTTTTCAAAAATCCAATTTTGACCTAAATTGCAAAATCCCCAAATTTCTTCTTGCTGAATTTTTCGCTTTAATCCAAGTTTTCGATCGATTTTCATCAAAATAACTTCATAGACATGAAATTCCAAGTATTGCGCACATGCTAGTATGTTCAAATCAAATTTCCCCCAAATTTGAAATTTTCCGAAAAATTACGAAAATACCCTTTTGGCTCAAATCTTGAAATAGCACTAATTGGAATTGTCTCTTGTCTCTTTCACAGATACACCATGCAGAGGGGAGGGCGAGGAGGAGGTAGAGGTCGTGGTCGCATCGTAGGTGCTCTTAGGGGCAGAGGTCAGGTTCCTTTCGAGCCTAGAGAGGAGGTTAGGAGACCAGACATGTTTGACACACCACAGCCGAGTTCCCCGTACGAGGCCTACTTCAGCTATTGCAACATCGAGATGGGACGTCTACTTCACTTACGCCAGCTCGTAGCCTTTAGGATTCGGCAGAGGTTCGACACATTACAATGGACTCATCTCTTCACCGAGGATTTGCCGGTATACCCGGAGCTAGTGAGGTTGTTCTTCAAAGAACCTTACTTACACAGAGGAGGCTCGAGGCCGGGGACATCCACTCGGACTTGTCCTCGGAGCAGGGTCTTCCAGACTCAGATTCGCTTCTCTACCCGGACACCGGTTGAGATCTTGCAGTTCCTTACTATCCACAAGCAAGGTGTGTGGATACCGCAGGAGCAGATCCGGACAGCCATCCGATGCCGTACGAGCTTCGCGAGATATGCTCTACGCTATGGGATAGCCGTCGATGCTTCACACCGTGGACTAGCGGACGGATGACGGGTTCTCGCACGTATTATCGGTCGCATAGTCGGCCGAAACATCATGCCGAAAGCCGGACATCACCATCGGGTCACGATGATGGAGGCCTTAGTCATCTACCGCATCTACATGGGCTTCGAGATCGATCTCTCCTACATCATTCAGCAGGTCATGCCGGACTTAGTTCTCGCGGCCTAGCATGCGGAACCTTTGCTATGGGAGGCTTCGACTTTGATCTTCGGGCATTTCGGGGTGAGTTTCGAGGATACACCGATGGACACTAGATCACGTGGATACCCCATTGGGACTTGGACCATTCGTCGATGAGACTACATCGCCAGAGAGATCTCCTGGTCCGGAGGGTGAGGATGATGATGAATCGTAGGATGAGGATCAGGGATCGGAGGATGGAGGAGAGGATATCGGTCCTGATAGTGATGATCAGGCCGGAGATGATGCAGATATGCGCGAGGCCGAGCCCGTGCATCACGAGTTTCCTTCATCACACTTCGAGGTAGGTGGCCCTTCACATGCAGCTCCGGAGACTTCAGATCTTGGTGCACAGATGAGATCGATGACTTCCATGCTAGAGAGGATGGAGGTCGACAGAGCAGATGTACGAGAGGATGGAGTCACGACAGGATAGGATAGAGCATCGGGTGACTCAGCTAGCGAGAGGAGTTCGAGAGCATACAGAGATCGAGTAGATCACCTAGATAGACCGTACCTTAGGATTTCCATTTATGCATTTCAGATGTAATCATTGTAAAAACTTTTGAAATTAATGAAGTTCATTTTGTTTCTCTTTAATTATTGTATGTTATGCAACTTTCTTTTCCTTGCATTAGTGACATTTGTTCAAGTATAATTATGGTATGTTATTCAGAAATGTTCTGTTATGCCTCAAAGGTCAAGTTTCTAATTCAGTGTTCTATTATTCACTTCTAAGAGTAGAAGAGTCATTTCAGTATCAATGACTCAGAATGTTCAGTTGTTGTCTTTTGTGGTTAGGATCTCCTCGAACCTTTGGCTCGATACCAATCATCACGCCCTCCCAGCCGGTACCCTATCCGGCATACCCGAGAGTGTGATCCACAGCCCGAAGATCGGTATCGAGTGATCAACCTCCCACATAAACAATAACATAATCATGAACAATCATAACAAGAGTGCGGAAGATAAATCATAGATTCAATAAAGAGAGAATGAATCATAAATGAATCAGAATACTAAATATAATCAGAGTATCAATCGATAAGTAAAGCGAAGCAAGAATCCCACTTTACATCCAGCGGAAAAGTAGCTCTAAAAGAATAAACTAGACAAAATCTAATCCCAATAGCAAGTACAATGGGTAACTAAATTGTTCTCCACTTTATAGACAACATCCTTATAAGTGTAAATCTCATAAATGGCACAAGGACGCTTCCACTCAATGGTCGGACTAAGCATCGTACGGAGCATAACCACTCGCGGAATCTTCGAGTAATTGTGGTAACCGCAATCACCTTCCCCGGAGATATGCCTCTTCGCCTTGCGCTTCTTCATAGGGACCGTCATAGTACTCAAGACTGCAGGATAGTCTAACAACATTGTACAATAAAGGAATGAGTTTCAAAGAAACTCAAGAAGGCGCTTAAAAATCCATAATAACATAAATGGCAGGATTCCAGAACAAACATAATGTAATATGATATGAGACAAACAATGAATGAATGAATCTAACTCTATGTATGCTGGTCTCTATTGGCAGACATGCTTTAAGTCATAGCACCGTACTTCTTTAGGAAAGTCCACTCACATCCTCAACCATTTAAGATATCTTGGATTCTCTCACGGATCATTTCACCGGTCTTGAGCAGCCGATTGGTAATGGGTCCTTCATCCCTCAGACAAACCTTGGCAGGGGGGGTTAAGTCAACACACTCTCTCACAACCATTTGGTATAAGTACTCGCGCATGTCGTGGGTAAAACCTAGCCAAATGCAAGTCTTCTACTTGGTTACATCAAGTCAGATCCAGATACTTCCATTCCTCATCCCTGACGATCCTTTCCGGTATCCTTCACACTAGAGTCAGCGTATCCTATGGCACCGACCAACTCGGACTACGGACTCATTAACCCTATTGATCATCCACATATGGTAAACGGGAAGCTCTCACGTCCTCTCACGGGTTGGTTACCGGTCTTAAGCGCCCGTGAGCCCAAGTCTAACCATATGCAACCCTACCAATAAATGGCCCCCACAATGTGATTCCTGTCCTCTCACGGGTTGGTTACCGGTCTTGAGCGCCCATGAATCCCCATTGCTACCACGGGTCGTTCGGTCTCAATACCCCTCCGATTATGGTCTGACATAACAGGACATCCTAGCCAAACACTACTAGACAATCCTAGATATGTCATCCAACAGTTTAGGAAGGTGTCCAGAGGGCATCTCCGGAAACATCCCATAATATTTCCGTAGTAGTCCAAGGACAGAAGTGTCGAAAGGACACCTCTCCTTTCCAAACCATACGTAAGCATACACATGCATCAATTCATATCATCACATATATGGTAACTTCATATATGGAAAGAAATCAGTAATTACAATCACTTGTATAACATTGGTAAGTAAATCATACATGAATCAATTCAATATGAATAAGTAATGCTACTGTAATCAAAGTTATGCAACAATAGTATATCATTGTAAGAATCTAATTTAGGAAACATATTAATGATATTCAAATATAGAAACTAGATTCATGCTATCTATGTAATTAAGGAAATAACCATCCTTACCTTTTATAACTCACAAAGGGATCCTAAGAAATCAAGTAAGATCTCGGCAAACTTGAGAAGAAGGTCCTAAACAAGTATATACAACATATTAGGAAAGATCCCTAACAGAAAAGATACCAAAACATCCGAAACAGACCAAATCTGGAGTTGCTGTACTCATTGGTCGAGTGGATTGGTCGAGTGGTCCAACGACCAATCAGTCGACCAATGCAGATAAAGAGCCTATAAAATCAGAGTTTTAAGATATGAAATCCGAATTTGGTGGTTCAAAAGGGTACTAATCAAGGGGTAGACTACATCAGTAGTATTCTAACATATAGGGGACCTCAAAACACCAATCAAATCAAGATATCAAGATCCAAATTAGGAAACAAAAAGTTACCATAATTAACTCAAACATGGATCTTGATGAATTTGAAATAGAAAACAAAGACAAGAACAATAGGAGGATGGATCATTGTTTTCGGTAATGAAAACATGAAAACATACATAGGTCTTCATGGAATAAGGCTTAGAAGCATAAATCTAAATAAGGAAATAAAACCTACCATATATGTACCTATCATGCATCATGAAGAACACATAGTAAGGTAGAAGAGAACAACTAGAAATCTATGGATTATGGATCATGGAAAGAAAACACAACCATTAACCACTAACATGATCAATAAAAGAAGATCCAAAGAGATCAGAATTCAGATTAGAAGTTTAACAGAGATTAAATCATGGTTTGATCATGAATCCTTCAAAAGCTTGCAATGATCATGGTTAAGATCATTGTTCTAGCCTTAAATCCTTAGGATGATCATGAGAACATGTTCAGAGATGTTTGCAACAGAGGATGCAGCATCTCTTCTACTGTCTCAACTCAAAAAGGAAAGAAAAACAAAGATGGAGGAGAAGAAGAGAGAGTAGACATACCTTTTGATGCAAAAAGAAGAGTTTCGACGAAGATCCGTCAAGAAAACACCAAGGATGCAAGAGAGGTGACTTGCAGAGGTCTTTGGTCTGCTCCAGAGGGTTTGGAGGCAGCAAATACGAAGTGGACTCGAGGTTGGACTTAAATAGAGCAAGAATCAACCTAATTGCCAAAGACAAGACTCATTGGTCGAGTGGATTGGTCGATCGCCCAACCGACCAATCACGACCAATGCCGACAAAGAAGACCAAAACAGGGAATTGAAGGTCCAGATCAAATCCAAACCTAAAGGGGTTTTGCACACAAGTCAAGTGACTTACCTAATAGGTAGAAATGCCTTCAAACCAAGATAGAGAGCACTCCAAGTCCATCAACTAATTAGATCTTCATCAGGATTCAGTTTCCATAAATAGAACCTCATCATCAACTTTCATGGATTCAAAGCCAGACACCAAGTCCTCTACTGGGATGGCCCAAAGCTGACTTCTTACTTTACTTCGGGTCATCGGACCTACAAACAACAAGGTTTCCGGGTCAAGGTTAGGGCTGGGTTTTACACAACTTATCAAAGAATGGTAAATAAGGTCTTCAAAGACCAAATTGGAAGAAATATGGAAGTATACGTTGATGATATGCTCATTAAGAGTACCATCCGAAGAAGTCATTTAAAAGATCTTGAAGAAGTCTTTGATACGTTGAGAACATATCAGATGAGGCTAAATCCAGAGAAGTGTGCATTTAGAGTTTCTTCCGGGAAATTCCTTGGATTTATGGTATCCCAAAGAGGGATCGAGGCCAACCCGGAGAAAATCAAAGCCTTGACCAAAGCGAATCTCAATTGATCGTGAATCAAGTTCGTGACGTGTATTAGGCGAAAGAAACAAGAATGGCGAGTTACTTGGCCAAAATTGATGAATGTCGCCATTATTTCGATCAACTCGAAATAAAGCAAATTCCAAGAAAGGAAAATGAAGTAGCAGATGAGTTATCCAAGCTAGCTTTATCCAAATACTTGGCCTTAGGCTCAGCCGTCTATATTGAGCAGTTGGAAATTCCTAGTATTCAAGAGGCCGAGGCTATGGATATTGAAGAAGAGCCTAGTTGGATGGATCCAATTATTACATATTTGAGGAATGATATTCTTCCAGAAAACATCAAGGAAGCTAAGGCAATTAAGAATCAGGCAATAAAGTTCACCATCCAAGAAGAGCAACTTTATAAAAGATCACTCACACAACCTCTTCTAAAATGTGTTGGCCCTTCTCGTGCTCAATATGCCTTCCGAAGTACACGAAGGAATATGTGGAGCGCATATGGGGGGTCGGGCGTTGGCCCATAAAATAATACGCAAAGGATTTTATTGGCCGACTATTCAGAAGGATGCTGTTGAATATGTCAGAAAATGCAAGCAATTTCAAATTCTTGCATCTGTTCCGAGAACTCCGGCCGTCCCACTTACATCTATCTCCAGTCCGATCCCTTTCGCCATATGGGGAATGGATCTGGTAGGAAAGCTTCCAAAGGCCACCAATAATAGAGAATATTTTGTTGTAGCAATCGACTATTTCACTAAGTGGGTGGAAGCCGAACCACTCTCAACCATTACTAAGAAGCAAATTCAGAAGTTCTTTCAAGAAAGGATCATCTACAGATTTGGAATTCCAAAGATCCTTGTGATCGACAACGGAAAGCAATTTGTCGGAGCCGGTTTCAAGCATTATTGTGAAAGATACCATATCGAGCATAGAACGTCGTATGTGGCGTATCCACAGAGCAACAGGCAAGTTGAAATAACCAATCGAACGCTTTTGGATGGAATAAAGAAGCGTCTAGAGACAAGTCGGGCCAAGTGGGTAGAAGAACTACCTAACGTCCTTTGGTCATATCGTACCACAGCCAGAACTCCTACGAGAGAAACTCCTTTTTGGCTGGCTTACGGCACAGAGGCACTTGTCCTGATAGAAGTGTTAGCAAAATCAAAGAGATACACAGACTTCGATGAAAAAGCAAACGAAGAAGGCTTGAAGAGTAACATAGATCTTATTAATGAAGTACAAAGCATGTCTAAATATCGAAATCAAAGATATCAGGATCGAGTAGCAGGATATTTCAACACTCGGGTGAAGAATAGAAGACACCGTCCGAGTGACTTAGTACTTCACAAAGTTGTGGCATCCGACCCCAGAAACCAAGGGAAGCTCTCACCTACGTGGGAAGGACTGTATGTCATAGAAAAAGAGATAAAGCCAGGGACCTACAAGCTAAAGAATTTAGCCACAGGCGAGACGATAGACCGAACTTGGAATTCTATGAATCTCCGAAAATTCTATCAATAGAATCAATCAAGATATGTAGCACTTTCCAGCAAGTGCAACGACCATTTGATTTTCAATAAAATCTCCATTTTTTATATTCCTTGTTTCAAGCAGAAGGTTATAGTGAAGAATCCGAGAGTGTTCTTAAAGATTAAGAAGAGCCCAAGAGAGTTCTTGACTTAACAAAAGTTCAAGAACCCAAGAGAGCTCTTCACATCAACAAGAACCCGAGAGTGTTCTTACAGATTAAGAAGAGCCCAAGAGTTGACCAAAAAAAAAAAAAGAAGAGCCCAAGAGAGTTCTTTACTTAACAAAAGTTCAAGAACCCAATAGAGCTCTTCACATCAACAAGAACCTGAGAGTGTTCTTAAAGATTAAGAAAAGCCCAAGAGAGTTCTTAACTTAACAAAAGTTCAAGAACCCAAGAGAGCTCTTCACACAAAGAAGAAACCCGAGAGCGTTCTTAAAAACAAGAAAGACCCAAGGAAGGCTTTCATAAGATAGATCTCTCTCAGAGGCATTACACTCGGGGAATCACTCAGGTAGCCATTCGGGAGATAACTCACAATCTTCTATGAAACCCAAGGAAGGCTTTCATAAGATAGGTTTCTCTCAGAGGCGTTACACTCGGGTAGCCATTCGGTAGAGAACTCACAATCTACTATGAAACCCAAGGAAGGCTTTCATAAGATAGATTTCTCTCAGAGGCGTTACACTCGGGGAATCACTCGGGTAGCCATTCGGGAGAGAACTCACAATCTTCTATGAAGCCCAAGGTAGGCTTTCATAAGATAGATTTCTCTCAGAAGTGTTATACTCGGGACATATAACGGGAAGACACTCTGGAGAAATCTCCATGTCCCCTCAGGTGAGTTACTTAGTCTGTTCCATAGCCTGATAAAGAAAAGAAGAGAAAGCAAAGACACAGTATATAGAAACTAAAAATGCTAATAGTTGGTGAGCAAAGCATTTTAATAAGAAGCTAAGAAATAGGCAATAGTTCTAAGGACAAACAAAATCAGAAAAAAGGAATAAAAGCAAAGATGCCCCTAACAGATGGAGTCGTAACTACAACAGCAACCCAATTTGGATCGTGATTCAGCTAACTAGCCCTTCGAAAGAATAGATAGACAAAATTAGAATTATTAAGCACAAGAAGGAAAGATCTATAGTCCTTCAATCCAAGGCATAAGAAGAGAAGTTGCAGATGAAAAAGTTAACCTCACTCTAATTTAGAAGCAAGAATTTGAGACCTGGCAGGGGAAAACTACTATTGGGGATCTTTGATTTAGTTGAGTAGATTTAGGCTTGTAAATTTAAAAATAATAAATTTCTTTTTATAAATAAAAATATTTTAAATGTCAAAAATAAAATTTTATTTACATCTATGTTCCATTTAATTGATTAAAATTTTTTAGTAGGACGACTGCAAATAAAAATCTCCTAGGTTACGCTCCCAATGATCGGTACACTTGCGAATACTTTTTTACTTTTCGTAGGCAGAAAGGGATTCTTTCAAATTTAAGAAACCAAAATTTTAATTTTAACAAAAAAAAAGAAACCAAAATTTTAATGCGGCGCAATGGAAAGTGGAAACAGGAGCCGTGTTTCACACTTGTCTTTGATTTGCGATTCTCTGGAAAACTCGGTTTCCTCGTGATTCAACGGTCAACAGGAACTACGGCTCTGTAAGGTGACAACAAGTCACATCACTCTCATCTACGACGTTGACCATATCGTCCTTTCGTTTTCCGTTTAATTTTTGCAGGCCATTTTAGTCACATTAATAATTTAATATATGATGACCCGTGTGGCCGTGTGGAAGTCTCCTCGCGCATAAACAAAGACCTACGAAAAGGCTATGAACACAGACAAGACTCTGGGACCTAGAGGCTAGAAAGTTACCAACACCCAATTTCAGTCAATCCAATTCGTGTAACATGTGCTTCTTCCAATTTATTATTTTTTTAATTAATGCAACTACTCGTCTCTATGACCATCCATGGTTTCCATTTAGGTTTCTTGACTAGTGTCTATCAGTGTTTTAAGGGGATAACAATATATTTTCTTGACCATTTTTATTACAAAATTAAGGGTGAAGTTAACCGGTTAAATAATAAAAATTAGTGAAAACTATGAATTCAAATGGCGACATAAATCGTCAGAAGAGCACATTGTTCTCTTTTGATGGGGGAGGTGATCCAGACTCTCTTGAATATTATGCATTTAATGAACTCCATCGAGGGAGACTAAATACTAATATTTATAAAATACGATAATTTTTTAACCAATTGTCTTAATCATTTAAAATCTTTTCTAATCAAGAGACCAAATATTGATTTTTCATATATAGAAAAAAGCAAAGGGGAGCACTTTTGAAATATTGATTAAAAACCTAACATCCGATATCAAAACTGGAGGTTTCCTACCATTTTAAGTGTGAGCTGCCTAGAATGGCAACCAAACATCAAGATAGTTCTTTTTATTCTTATCCATCCCTCCCCTAATTTGAAATCTTTTAAAACATTTATCCCTCTCCTTCCTCTCTTCCTCTCTTCCCTTAGGTTTCTCTGTCTTGAAAGATACATTGTTTGGGAAGCGCCAAGATCTCAGAGTCAATAAATCATGAAAGTAATGTTTCAGGATATGATTGGCATGTTTTCCTCCAAGATTTCTACTTCTGGAGAGGAGAGTTGAGCAATTTTTAAGTGCCCTATCCTGACAAGGAGACTTCCATGGTAGCAGTCTAAATCTAGAGAGAGAAATCCTTTGACCATGAAAGAATAAAGAATCATGAGACACCGCGTACGCTATAACAAATAATCAAATAAAAAAAAGTCTACTGACCGAGATATTAAAAGAAGAAGATCAATCACCATTAATCTTCTATTAGATACTGTACAATAGGATATGGCATTTGAGTTAAAAGTTAGAAATTTATCGACCTTGATTTAAAAATACAGAAGCGATCAATCACCACTGGTCCTCCACTAGGAATGAGACATTGTATCTTCCACAAGTGGGATGACCTTGCCAGCATTATATGGTGTGCTAGCAGAATTCGCTGCTTTTCTCCCTCGAAGTATAGTTTTCTAAATTTGAATAATCTGGACAGTAATTATGTCTTGTGTTCGACCTTAGCCGCCATTAGAGTTCAGTCAAGAAGGGACCCTACCCTGCAACGCAATGCAAGCATGGAACTACTCCGTGGCTACCGTGGGTTTACTCAAGCAAGGACTCTATACTCCATATGGTAAGTCCAGACATTAATCTCATTTTTGTTCACTAAGATTAGTTTACTAGAGAAGCTCTTTGGCCATCACTGATTCAGTTTCCCTGAGATCATAGGTGTAGCTCCCTTAAAATAAGCCATTATGGACCCTTTTTTTGCTATTTTTGAGTCATTTAGCCATCTTTTAGTGTGAAATATCACCACTTACCCCCTCCCCTCCCCTCCCCCACAATATTGGAAAGAATATTTAAGATTAAAGGTAATGGGTACGTAGAAATGTCATTATAACCCCTCAATGTTTAATCTTGGATCCGCACCTTGGATGGGACGCAGTAAGTAAACTATGATTTCAGTTTAGTCCCTAGTTCAAATGCTATTGATTGTGCATCATATACACTTTAAGGTTCTGGTGAATTTGAGTGTATTTGATGTAACTACAGTTGTGGGATAAGTGACAATAATTTCTTTTTACAGTATAAAATTTTCCTCCACTATATTAATAGAAATGATGATTTAGGAAGAAAATAACTTTAGTTTACTAGTCGAATTAATACAAAAGTGTGATTAGCATTTTCCATTATACTTCTTTTTGTTGGCTTAAAAGATAAATTATCTCATTGATAACGTTGCCAGCCACGTTATGTCTTGATACAGTTGAGTGCGCTTTTCTTAGTCTATGATTCTCAATCATGTCTATTGAAAGAAATGAAGGATAAAAAGTGAAATAGTGTAAAATCAGACATCTTTTTCTTTCTTTATCCCTCTGCCTTTTTTTCTTCTGTTTTTTTCGTGGAACACTTGGTTTCTCTACTTCACCTTTCCTTTAAATTTCTTTTCCTGGAACTCTCCTTCCAAACATAATCAATGTGTAAATCTCATTTGATAAGGATTGCTGGATTTGACATTAATGTTTGTAGAGTTGTTTGTTAGTTTTCAACCAATCCCTACCTTTGAAGACACTATCATCATTGACATGTTAGAGAGTTTTTCCTTTTTTGTTTTTGCAATGTTTTGGTATATCATACCCAGTCCCTGTGTAATCTATCTCTTCTATCCTGAATGAAATTTCATTCTCAAAAAAATAATAATAATAATAATAATTGAAAAAAAAAGCCACTAGAATGTATCTAAAATATTAAAGATCTGAGTTTGCTTCAATCCAAAAATAGATTGTGAAGGACTCTATGTGTTCTTTACAATAACCCAAAGAAAAGACTAACTTTTCCTTGTATCCACACAAAATGACTCCTGCCGAAACTCCAATTTCTTGGTGAGTTCATCCGATGGATTTCTACTCAATACTTGCATTTACATATATGCTGCATGACTTTCGATAACCTAGCAAGAGACAGAAGACCTAATAGACTAAACTCGAAGATGTGTAGCAGTTACTTTAATTGAACCATTACATGAAATTATCTTCATAGGATCTATATGTAGACAAGGACTCTTCGAGGGAGACAGGAGAAAGAGGGAATAGTATCTCCGGGTAAGACCAGGTCTCGGGAAAACTCTCTTGGATGTGAAAATTCTCAGTCACATATGATTTTGTCCAGAAATCTTCACTGGGCTCTGCAAGTTCTTCTGATAAAATAGTACTGTATTCTTCTGTCACCCAGTTTATGGTACTTCCATACATAGTTGAATCAGTGCTTGAAGAGGAGAAATCACTCAGAGATGGAACTGGAGACAAGGTTGAATCTTCCATAGTTCGAAATGATGGACTGTTAGTCATCACGGTACTGCGATCTGATTCTTGATTGCTGTTAGGTTTTTGTTCAGGACAACTTTCTGATGCTTGAGGTTTTAATTCTGATTCCATCAGAATTTGTTTCGAACGTTTCTTAAGGCTGGTATGCCAGTGATTCTTGATTTCATTGTCAGTCCTCCCTGGTAATTTTCCTGCAATTGTCGCCCATCTGCAAATTAAAGAAGAACTATTAATTAGAGTTCTATTCCTATAACAGCTCAAAAAACTGGATTCACTAGGAAGAAGAAGACTTAAATCCTTACTTATTCCCTAGAGTTTGGTGCATGTTGCTAATGATTTCTTCTTCTTCTCTGCTAAACTTCCCTCTTTTGATATTTGGCCGCAAGTAATTCATCCATCGAAGCCTGCAACTCTTTCCACACCTTGCTAAACCTGCATGAGTAAGAGCTATAGATGAAGTTAAACTGGCTAAGGAACTATGTTGCTGAATTCGATTTTTTTTTTTTTTTTTGAATTTTGAATTTTGTTAAAGAAGAATTCGTCAGTACTGAAACCCAGATAAAGTATTGATAACGTAAACAGCTAGGAGAACATAAGGACCATGAAAACCTTCTGCAAATGTTAGTTACCTGCAAATTTGGGAAGTTCACGCCAGTTCCAATGGCCATATCTCTGAATATAAGCGACCAACTTCTTATCTTCTTCAGGAGTCCAAGCACCCTTCCTTAATCCAGATTTGTCATAGCTTGGAGTTCTCGCCATCTGTGGAACTGGTATGATCACTTTAACACACTGCAACCTGCCACAGTGGTGCAGTAGGTAGTCGTCAAGAACTGCTACTTGTACCCCAAGTTCATCAGCAACTAATTTATATACCAGGAAGTCAGGAACCCAATTCACAAAAATCCAAAGTATATTTGATTAGCAGAAGCTTCCCGGTCTGTCTCTTCTTTCTCTATTATTTACTTCTTGCTGACTTTATTGGGTCCTATATTAAATAAAGAGTTTTTTTTTTTGGTAATATATAAAATTAATAGTCACATGGCCCTTCATCAGTGGAAATTTTATTTTTTTATTTTGTTATGGGTGGGTTAGTCATTTCAGGAGGAATATTAGTTGAAAAATTAAGATCTTTCACTTTGAAAAATTTTACAAAATATATTGAAAATTCAATTTATTTCTAGTTTTGAGTCTAGATCCTCTCTACCTGGCAGACCATTGGCCTATCCCTCTGTTTCTCTGGATGGGTGACACATGGTCTACATGCGGTGTACAACAGCCTAAGGATGAGCCAACGTTTAGCCCAGGTGAAGAGGATCTGAATTATCTAAAAAATTCTCATACTTATTTTTCATATATTCTATAATCTAATTTAAAAATGCAACATCTGAATGAGAAGATATAGAGAATCATTTAGGTAGCAAGATGAGTCTCACATATAAGCTGACCTGACTAGGATAAACTCAGCTGCCTACTCATGGCAGGATGGCCAACAAGGATGCTTGGGAGATTGGTAAGCCACTCTGCCTTTATGTCACTAATTGAGTTTAGATTACCAACAATTGGGTTCTCCTTCTTCTTCTTCTTTCTTTTTTTTTCTTTTTTTCTTTTTTCTATTTCTTCTTCTTTTTTTTTTTTTTTTTTTTGGGAGGGAGGGAGGGGGATTGACAACTAATACCACACAATGAGTATTTGTTCCACCCTAATTAATATGGCAAGGTCTCACTAGTAGATGTTTCCATGTATGGGATTTGGGAACCTCCCTCTTGATTCCCAAATCAAGACTCCCTTGATGAAATCGCAAAATTTTAGAACACAACTTGCCAAACAAAGACTCAAATTAGTAGTTTTTCTAGCAAATGCTTTCCTTCAACTATAATGGGAAGAGTTCATTGTCCCAAAAATAATGGATGTGCTTATGCATCTCCCAACATCCTATTTGGAACTTAGATTTTTTTTTTTTTTTTTTTTTTTTTTGGAAATGAGGTTCATTCGGGCCAGCTTGCGCGCACCATGACTACATCCTCAAGGCGCTTTTTATATAATTAATATAAACGGGGCTTTCGCCCATGGCCCCGAGGAGATTCGAACTTTGACCTCCTATACGAAAGCGTTGGGCTTTGCCAACTGAGCCATCTGATATGGAGAGTTTATGATCAGACCGGGTTCATACCTGGTCCGACCCTCGACCCCGGTCGAGATGGAGAAAACCGAATCGCTCTCGAGCGAACCGGATCCAGAAGATGGCTTGCTGAAGAAGAAAGATTACTCGGCTGCAAGCGTGCCCTAATCTTACTTATGGATTAGGGTAATCACCCTAATGACAGCAGACTCAAACTGACGGCTGCGGATAATCGTCATCAAAGGGATAACTATCGCATAACCTAACGGTTATCTCAGGAGTCCTCTACTAGCCCGAACTAGTAGAAGTCTATCGCTCAACGGATCTTATTGATGAGATCCAACGACTACCCGAAGAAGGCTCGAGTGCATCCAACGAAGGAGATTCAAAGGTACACTCTATATAAACCTCACTACTATACAGGGTGAGGGAGGGATCAATCGATCAAGGAGAATACTATCTGAGACTCAGGTTCAGATACATACTGATAGACCTCAACTATCAGCGTCCTGCTATCTAGATCACCTTTCCCGTTTCTTCATTCATTAGCTCTGTGCTTCTAGCAGAGCCGTTTGTGATTAAGTTCATCAACCGACTTAGCCTTCGGAGGTGGACTCCCGACCCCAGCCGGTCGGGCCACATCCGACGCTTTTGTTTTGGCAGGACACTACGTGGAGATCCAAGGGCTGAGCAGATTTTGGACGCATCATTTGGCGCCGTCTCGTGGGAAAGACTTGAAAAAGCCATGGTGACTAGATCAGCAGCCCGCAGCAGCCGCTGCACAACGCAATTCCGGTGTTCGAGATACCGGGGTGAATAATCCAGATATTCCCCAGGAAAGCCAAAATCCTATAGAAGTGGATAAAGGCCAGGGAGGACGTAATCTTCCTCCTGATACAATCCAAGATCAATTGGATCAGGTAAAGATTCAACTCTTGGAGGTGAGCCAAGCACTCCGCTTGCTCACCAGACGAGTGGTTTTACCACAAGAACCTGATCAACACGACTCAAGGAGACGTGCATTGCCACGTGACCAAAGAATGGCTGAAGACCGGAATGTTGATCAGAATTTCCGTGAAGGAGACCGAGGACTTCGGAGGATTGATGATCAACTAAGGCGAGGCGATCGGTTCGATAGACCGCAAGAGAGTACAACCGATTCAAATACAAGGTTGGATTCTGGGGTAAGAACTCACTCACCCACTGTCAGAAGAACCGTTCGTGATGATCGAGCAGTTCGTGACGAGAGAAACATTCGTGAAGGACGGGCTGTTCGTGATGAACGAGTGGCACGTGATGATCGTGTTAATCGAGGTCGTGATCGTATCGCTGAAGACCACCCGACCCAGATTGGTCAAGAATTGGCCAACATCAATGAGAAGTTAGGGCAATTGGCTAAGGGAAGAATAACTGAGGATATTTACTCAGTCATTCGGAAGACTCCTTTTGCTGAGCCAATCGCGGGATATCGGTTTCCCCATAACTTCCGTTTGCCTACCTTCTCAACATTCGATGGCTCCGGAGATCCAACAGCTCATATTGGCTATTACCAACAGACCATGGCAGTTTCAGGTAATTCTAATGAAATTTTATGCAGGGTTTTTGGTTCATCTCTAACTCGGAGCGGCACAAAAGTGGTTTTCTAACCTTCCCTCGGGAAGGATCGTAAATTTTGACGAATTGGCGCGCCAATTCATAGGGCGATTCCGAGTGGGATACAGGTCAAGAAAACGGAAGAAACCTTGTTTATCGTCAAACAGGGAAAGAACGAATCGATCGAGAGTTTCCGAAAAGATTCAACAAAGTGACGATGGAGATAGAAAACTTGGATGAACAGTAGCCGTAACCGCTCTATTCACAGGACTCACAAATCGGAAACTCCCGGAGTTATTACTACATGATATACCCACGACTTATGCTTGAGTTGGTACAGAGATGCCGTAAGGAGGCTGAAGTCATGGAAATTCTAGATGCACGCCAAGGAGATAATAAAGTCTCCAATAAGGAACAAAAGGCTCCCGAGAGCGACGAAGCCAAAGAAGAATGTTCGTGATCGGGTTGGAAGATCCCAACCTTGGCGCCAAAGATCCCCCGTAGAAGTGAGTACACTCCATTGAATGCTCCTCGGGCCGATATTCCGAATATCCTCAAAAGAAAAAATATTTTGAAGTGGCCGCCTAAAATTCTTTTGAAACCCGGAGAGCAGCAGGATCGGGAAAAGTATTGCCGATTCCACAAGGACTATGGTCATTACACTAATGACTGTCGTCATCTCAAGGCGGATATTGAGAGATTGATATCTCAAGGACATCTGTCCGGTTTGTTAGCGAGAAGGAGGGAGGAGCCACGCGGGCCACGTGCGGCTACCCCTAAAAAGGAATCGTTCGGTCGGTTGGAACGATCAAGGGAGGCCCCGAAGTCCAAAAAAGGCAAGGAGGTGATTGAAGCTGCTACTCGGTCACCGATCCTTACCATCTTCGAGGGTCCAGAGCCTGAATCATTCCGGAGTTTAAAAACCAAATCCAAATTTGTTGGAGCCGGAGAGGCGCAAAAGCGGAAGAAGCTGAATGGTGAAGATTCTATCACCTTTAGCAAAGAAGACGAGAGAGATGTTTGTTTACCTCATGATGATGCTATAGTCATCAAGGTAGAGATTGCACGGCGGGAAGTGCATAGAGTATTGATTGATACGGTGGTCTCAGAATCGACCTAATTTCTTACGAAGTGTATCAAAAATTGAAAGTGGATCAAGATTTGATGAAACCTTCATCAACACACCTATATGGCTTTGCGGGGTCATCTCAGTGGGCGGAAGGATCGGTTCAGTTGGATCTTTCCATTGGAAGTTTTCCCAAAGAAACAACTGTCCAAATCAACTTTCTGGTGGTTCGAGAACTACCAGCCTATAATATGATTCTTGGGCGACCATCTTTATCCAAGATAGGTGCTATTGTTTCGACGAAGCACCTGAAGATAAAATTCCCGACTGATATGGGAATCGGTCAAGTCTCCTCGACCGGGAAGATCTCTCGGCAGTGTTATGTTGCCTATTTAAAAGACAAGGAGGGTCCGAAGAAGGTTACTGCCCTCCCCATAGAAGTTCGAGATGATCGGGAAGAGACAGAGATGCAAAGGCCCGAACTAGTGGAGAAACTGGAGCAAATCCAGCTGTGTACCGAGGATACGAAAAAGATTACTTATGTCGGGTCTGAACAATGGAAGAGTTTAAAGATGAATTGAAGTTATTTCTTCAACGGAATAAAGATGTATTCGCGTGGTCTCACCGAGGACATGCTCGGGATCGATCGGGCCATTGCAGAGCACAAACTCGGATAGACCCTAAGGCGAAACCAAGTGATACGAAAAGAAGAAATTTCTCTATTGAAAAGTATGAAGCCGTTCGGAATGAAGTTGAAAAACTTAAGAATTCTGGTTTCATAGAACCAATCGAGTGCCCAACTTGGTTGGCCAACGTGGTGATGGTGAAAAAAGCGAATGGGAAGTGGAGGATGTGTACAGACTACACGGATCTAAACAAAGCTTGCCCAAAAGATTGTTACCCGTTGCCTCGGATTGACCTCTTGATAGATGCTATCGCAGGATATGAAACTTTAAGTTTCATGGATGCCTACTCGGGGTATAATCAGATCCTTATGAATAAGGAGGATGAGAAATATACGGCTTTTATGACTGATCGTGAAAGCTATTATTACAAGGTCATGCCTTTTGGCCTGAAGAATGCAGGAGCAACATATCGAGGGGCCATCAACAAGATTTTCAAAGAGCTGATAGGAAAGAACGTTGAAGCATATGTTGACGACATGCTGGTGAAAAGCTTTACAAAAGCAAATCACATTGCAGATTTGATCGAGGTTTTCTCGATCGAGGAAACATCAAATGAAGTTGAACCCCGAAAAATGTGCCTTTGGAGTCTCCTCGGGCAAATTCTTGGGTTTCATGGTATCACAAAGAGGAATTGAGGCAAATCCTGCCAAAATACAAGCTCGATTGATATGGAGGCTCCCAAAACCGTTCGGGATGTACAATGTTTGACAGGGAGAGTTGTTGCCTTAAATCGATTTATCTCCAAGTCCGGGAGAAAAATGTTTGCCTTTCTTCAAGGCACTTAAAGACCCGAAGGGCGTAAGGAAGCAAAGTGGACTGAAGAGTGCCGTAAAGCTTTTGAGGAATTAAAAGAAGCACTTGGACAACCACCGATCCTGTCCCGAGCCGGAGAAGGGGGAAATATTATAGCTATATCTAGCGACATCCCTTTCCGCGGTCGGTGCAGTACTTGTTCGGGAGAAAGATAAGAAACAGTGGCCGATTTACTATGTAAGCCACGTGTTGCTGGATGCGGAGACGAGATATTCGCAGATTGAGAAGCAGTGCTCTGCTCTCATGATGGCCGCCAGGAAGCTAAGGCCATATTTTCAGTGCTCATCCAATTGAGGTATTTACAACTTTTCCTCTTAGTAAAGTTCTTAACAAACCTGATTTGTCCGGAAGGATGGTATCCTGGTCGGTTGAGCTAAGTGAGTTCCAAGTGAGCTTTAAGCCCAGGACTGCAATCAAGGCTCGGGCATTAGCCGACTTTGTAGTAGAAACTATCGCACTGATGGAACCCACCATTGAAGATCCCATTATACCAACCACTTGGGAGGTATATGTCGATGGTTCGAGTAATAAAGATGGAGCAGCGCTGGAATTCTATTAAAAAGTCCGGCAGGATTCATTATTCGATATGCTTTGAGATTCGCATTTGATGCGAGTAATAACGAAGCGGAGTACGAGGCCCTAATAGCGGGACTTCGGTTGTCAAAGGCATTAGCTATTGCAGATGTTACTATTTATAGTGACTCTCACCTTATAGTCAACCAAGTCCAGGGGAAGTATGGCATTAAAGAACCACGCTTGCAAAAATATCGGGAGATAGTGCATTTCAGAACCAATTTCGAATTTGAAGATATCTCAGATTTCGAGGAATGAAAATTCAGTGGCGGATGAGCTATCCCGACTAACCAATGCCAAGGAAAAGAATCTAGACCCTTCGGTCTACATTGAAGAGGTAACTTTTCCAAGTTATCATGAGAAAGAAATTTCTTATATAGAAGCAGAACGTTCTTTGGATGGATCCAATAATTGAATATCTAAGAGATGACAAGTTACCCGAGGATCCAAGGTAGAAGCAAGGTTGATCAAGATTCGATCAGCTAGATTTGTCATTCGGAATGGGAGACTATATAAAAGATCTTATGCTGGACCCCTTATGAGATGTATAGGCCCCGAAGGAGCAAACTCAGCTTTGGCTGAGGTTCATGAAGGAATTTGTGGCGCTCACATGGGTGGCAGAGCCCCGGCCCACAAAATTCTAAGATTGGGGTTATATTGGCCTAAGATCCAAGAAGTCGCTATGGACTACGTTCGTCGATGTAGTAACTGTCAAATTCATGCTACAAGATCGAAGCGCCCGGCGGAGATTATGACTTCAATTCTAAATCCCATTCCCTTTGCAATGTGGGGAATTGATATCATGGGCAAATTCACCAAGGCATCGGGCGGACGGGAATATCCGATAGTAGCAATTGATTACTACACAAAATGGGTAGAAGCGCATTACACCGGCGACAATTACTGAGAAAAAGTGGAGAAATTTGTGCTTGAATCAATCATATATCGCTTTGGGATTCCAAAGATAATTGTCACTGACCATGGTACTCGGTTCGACCGTCCACAATTTGAGCAATTCTCGTGGAACGTATATGATCGAGCATCGTATGTCCTCGGTGGCATACCCCCAAAGCAATGGCCAGGTAGAGGTTACTAACCGAACGCTACTGGAGGGAATAAAGAGAAGACTCGAAGCTGACAAAGCTTCTTGGGTCGAAGAACTATATAATGTACCGTGGGCTTATAGAACTACGGTTCGAACACCTACAGGAGAAACTCCATTCAGGTTGGCATATGGATCCAAAGCATTAGCACCTGTGGGAGATAATGGCGAGGACGTTAAGGGATCGTGAGTTCGAGGAAAAAACAAATGAACAAGGACTGCTTGATAGTCTTGATTTGTTGGATGAAGTTCGGGCAAAGGCAATAGCACGAACTCAACATTATCAAAGAAGGATAGCGTCTCATTATAATACTCGAGTGAAGAATCGTCGGTACTTAGCCGGAGATTTGGTGTTGAGAAACACCCTAGCTTCCGACCCGCGTCACCAAAGAAAGTTGGACCCTTCCTGGGAAGGACCTTATATGGTTGTGAAACCGGTCGGTTCAAGAGCTTACAAGCTGAAGAACATTGATTCCCAGAAAGAATTGGATCGTTCGTGGAATGCTAGGCATCTTAAAAAGTTTTATCCTTGAAGATGATTTCAATTTTGTTCGCGATGTAATCATTTTCAACTCAATCAATGCAATTTTTGGTTTTCAACAAACTATCTTTTGATTGGGGGGGCATCATACACCACATTCAAGAACACATTCAAGAACAAGATCCAACTATAAGGCATCGGATGAAAATTCGTGTGGGTCCTTCAACACTTCAACACTTGGAAAATCTTTCGAACTTTCTTAAGTCGGGGCATCGGATGAAAATCCGAGTGAGTTCCTTTTGCAAGGCGTCGGTTTAATACCCGAGTGAGTTCCTTCGAGACTTATTGAATTTTTGAATTATCCTTAAGTATAAGGCATCGGTTTAAAACCCGAGTGAGTTCCTTCTCAGACTTATTGTATTTCTCCGGAAATCCTTAAGTATAAGGCATCGGTTTAAAACCCGAGTGAGTTCCTTCTCAGACTTATTGTATTTCTCCGGAAATCCTTAAGTATAAGGCATCGGTTTAAAACCCGAGTGAGTTCCTTCTCAGACTTATTGTATTTCTCCGGAAATCCTTAAGTGTAGGCATTGTTTCAGACAACTAAGACCTAATGCAACGGCGATTCAAGTGGCTAGCAAAGTTCAAGATAAAGTAATTTCTTATTTCTTCAGAAGATCTAAAGAGGCCAGTATCAAAACAATTACAAGAGCTGGATACAATCTCTAATCAAAGAAGAAGGTCATTACAGGTGACTGTTAACAAGTTATACAAGATCGACGCGACTTTGCTAGAACAAACATATGAGTCAACCATTGGTGAGGAAAAGAAGAAATGAGGATTACAAAAATATTTCAATATTCATAAAATCCTCTGCAATTTCATACTCTTTGCCCAGCTTGTCCAGGAGAAGAATGGTCCTCAACCAAACTCGCATTCGGCACAAGCTCGTCATAATTGACTTCTTCCAGCGGAGAATAAACAGGAGAATCTTCCAGATATTGCATAATATCTGGATCGGAAGGTGGAGGATCAATCTTATCCTTGGTCCAGTCGGGAGGAGGAATACCCAGGTTGGTAAATACTTCAGGATGGCAAACAGCATTGTAGGGAGTCGTATCAAAATGAGGATCTTTCCTTAATATTGATTCCCATACTTCGTTCTCACCATCCCGACGCCCTGCAAATTATAAGCATTCAGCATATCAACAAAAGGCTTACTTGTGTAAATACTTGAAGACGCAGGCTCTGCGAACATCGCTTGGAAGGGATTCGGGCAAAGGAACGACGGCTTGCCTTTCGGGTAATGTTTCGGATCCTTTAGCTCCTGACTTTCCAACTGTCCGTTCCAGTCGCCGGATCTTCTCCCTGGCATCATCCAAATCTGACCGAAGACGACCAATCATCGAATTCTTTTCTCCTGCCACCTCCCAAGCTAGATTCCGAAGGCGAGCAATCTCAACATCTTTAGCTTCAGAGATTCCCTGAAGCCTAGAAACTTCATTGCTCAACCTACTGAGTCTAGTAACTGCTTCCACTTGGTTGTGGAAGTTACCAGCAAGACTCCTACAAACAACTTTCGAGTTAGCAAGGAGCAGAAAAGTAATTTCTCAAAATCAGAGGATAATGAAGAAAGACTTACGTCACCAGTGACTTCGTAAAGACTTCATCTGGAAGTTTGAAAAGAAGCTGCGCTCTCGAAGTCATTCGAGCAGCAGTACACCATTCCAACGCTTTGTCAAACTCGTTTGACACTAATTCAGGCGAAGGATGAGAAGGACGAACTACACCAAGAGAAGGATGAGCTTCATCACTTGTCATCCGACGACGCTTCCTGGTAGCAAAATCCTCCAACTCAGAAGGAGAGGAGGAGGATGCCAAACAAGCACTGGAGTTAGAAATAGGAGCAGCACCTGCTGGGGCCACGCCTTCATTAGACGCCAACATAATTGCCTCAGATGCCCGAAGAGTCTCCTTCGGGGGTGCACCGACAGGCTCACCAACAGGCTCACCAGCAGGATTGCCGCCGGGACCATCGGCAACGGAGTGATCAAGATCTTCCTGGGAAAGACGAGCGGTCACTTCGGGCAAAGGAGGCGCAGGGACGGCATCAACAGAAGCTGCAGGAATCGACTTGAAGATTCACCGCCAGCGATCGCCTTACGCTTGGAGGATTCACTAGCTGAAACCACCGCACTGGCCCCAATCACCACCGACGGAACGCTATTCTTGCGAGATTTTGCTCTGATAAAGTCTGGGTTGATCTTGGGAGCCAATATACAAAAACAAAAAAAAAAAAAACAAACAGCCGTATCAGTACAGAAATAAACGACAGCAACAATGGGGAAACCCTAGTTTTCTAAAGCATCTGACAGACCAAAAAACTAAACCCCAAGTATAACTACTGTGCAGTTTACTATTGGGGGGAAAAGGGGAAGGAGATGAGAAATCTAAAACTCACTTGTTCAGAAATGGATAGAGCTGTCGTCGAAGTACGAGGAATACGGAGGCAGGCCGAAGGACGAAAGGTTGCTTTGGCACTTTAGCAAATCTATCTTGCAGAAGTCAAGTTAGATGGAGGGTACCCATGAAGGCTTTAAATAGCCTCAGGTATAAGACGACGGTTGAAGGCTAAGGACAACCGACGACCCAGATCGAAACGACGCTTCGAAATCCGTAAAAAGCAAGATCAACGATCGAAGGGATGCCACATGGGAACATGTGGAAGCGAGCACCTGGTGCAGAGAAACCTCCAATCGTCGCACTGCCATTAAAATAATGGAGGTATTTCCGATTCATTGGAAACAATGAATGGTACACAAAAAGCGGAAAACGTTTGAACTTCGCAGAAGGGAAACGTGCGGACTTTGCAATAAATGAAGTAGTGGGGAAGATTAACGCATCTTCCCGAAAGGCATCTTCACAATATTTCTACAAGATCATTATTCGGCGAGGAATGAAGAGTTAA
This sequence comes from Hakea prostrata, assembly GCF_041222555.1. Lineage (NCBI taxonomy): Eukaryota > Viridiplantae > Streptophyta > Magnoliopsida > Proteales > Proteaceae > Hakea > Hakea prostrata. The sequence continues at coordinate 33,625,700 of NC_142600.1, forward strand.
GTGATAAGTTTTATCATTAATACTTTGATATTCAAGGCAATACTTCGGCAAGAGATGGGGAAATTTTGAGGCCAACATGAGTAAAGAAATGTCTATTCATTAAAATGAGGGTACATCTTTACAAAGGAACAACACCCTAAGCCTTTTCTTCATTGTTGCCCGAGGGACCCTGATCGGGATGACTTTTCTCAGGATCCTGAGAAGAGCCTTCCTCAAGAACGTCATCGGCTGAATCCTCTACAGCAACAACTTGAGACTCGGCTTGTGATTTCTCCTCTGGAAGTGCCGGCTCGTCATCTAGATATGCCTCATATTGAGGGTCGGTTGGAAAAGGATCATCTACTCCCGGGCCCCGATCTGGGAGATCCATACCAACTTTCCCGAAGACCTCTGGTGGCATACCTCACGAAAAGGAGCAAGTGTCGAAGTCGGGGATCGTTCCAAGGATCTGCTCTCAAACGTCGTTACGCCCCATGCGATAAGCCTGAATATTGTAGAAACCTAGCAATTCGGAGAAAGGTACGCTGTCTAGGTATTTCCGGATACACTCCTTCCGAAGGTTTGGCTTTATATGCTCAGGCTTGCTAGGGATTGCCAACTTCGGATGTTTTTCGAGATCCCTACTCTTAATTTCAAGGCTGTCACCAAACAACGTGGCAGTTGCCTTTTTCTTCCTGGCCTCGCGCTCGGCAGCAGAGACACGAATTCTTGAAGCTTCAAGGGCTTCCTTGAGGGAGGTCACTTCTTCCTCATGCTTTTTCTGCAGCTCTACAGAGGCTGCGATCAGTGGTCTATTTCAGAATTGGCCTTGGCCAATTTCTCTTCACAAGTTTGCGGCAAGAAGGAGCTGGTGCGACCAACACGGCTCAAAGCTTCCATGTGTTGATAAAAGCTCAACACAGCATTCCTGGGAAGACGGAAGATATCAGAAAAAGTCATAAGAAATTATGAAAACATAAGTAAGCAAGAAGACCGTTACCTTGTAGATTGACTCACAAGGGAGGTGTCATCCAGGGCTTCAAACTCCTGGCGATCAAAAGGAGCAAGACTGAGAGAGCTCCACTCTGCAGCTTTCTCAGGATCCCGAGTGACCCTATCGGTCATCTTCAGGGTCCACTGGGGGAGGAAGACTTCCTCACCATCCGTCGAAGCTTTGGATTTTTTGTTGGAGGGAGCATCAATTATGTCATGCCTCCTCTTGGTTCGGACGGAGGAGGAAACGGTGGCCCTCTCCACCATTGGTTTCTTCCCTTTACCCGAAACATCAGCTACATGCCTGATATTCCTGATACCCCTGTAAGAGGGGTCGGGAGAGGGAAGAGAAGCCTCTTGATCTGCAGTCAAGACCCTGGGTGATCGTTGTTCGGCTGTCACAACGGCTCTAGCGGCCTTCACCCGCAGGCTTTCAGGGTTCGTTACGGGAGGCACCGCAAAGAAGAAGGACAAGAATCAGAATTCAAGACATATCACTTCAGTCAAATCAAAGGATGATGGTTAGAAGCTCACAATGAGCCAAGCCCCAGTACTGAAGGATGGAGTTATACTCCATTTCATATCCATGTATCTCTTGATACCACGGAATGGATTTGATCTTCAAGATGGCCGCCTCGTCTTCTTTGGATAAGGGAAGGCCCCGGTTACTTTCGGACGAAGAAGTAAACCTCCTCCAGGTGGTCGGGAAGTTAAGATCTGATGGAGGCGCTCGACAAAAAAAATATCGTTCGCGCCATCTTTTGTGGTTAGAAGGGCAAGTTCCTTTGGCGAGGATGCTGCCCCTCCAATCAAGTTCAGCCCTATTGCGTTTGGAAAGAAAGACCCATCCGGGAGGATGGGAGATAGAAAGAACATGAAAATGTACAAAAAGAGAAAGAGATGGCGTGATGCCAAGCTCAAAACACAAACCCAAGAAGCCGACGATGAGACGCCAGCTATTGGGGAGGAGCATTCCAGGACAAATGTTCCAGTGATTCAAAATCATGGAAAATAAAGGATTAAAAAAGGGAAAGCGAACCCCGCTTTCCAGTGTATCTATGTACAGAGAAAATTCACCCGAAAGGGATGAATCGACCCTCTCATCAGGGTGGGGAGCCCTAACCTGATATGAGGAAGGAAGGTCAAAATCTTGAACAGCGGAAAGAAGAGTTTCTCCATTATAAATGGAGGGAACAGAGCTAGGCCCACCATTGGACCCGGAGGTTTGAGGTTGCCTAGAGGAATCGACGATCTTGGAAGATCTAGACTCGACAAGAACAGGAGAAGTTTCGGTTTTTCTTTCAAAACCTTTTTGAGAAACTTCAGCGAACTCCTGCCAGAGGACGGTTAGGGTTTTGTTATCACTATCCGACTGTTCGGGAGCAGGAGAAGCAAAAGCATCACCGCTATCACCAACATGGGGTACTAAAGAAGCCCTATCATCCGCCATTACTCGTTTCAAGAAACTACAAAAAGAAAAGATCAAGTAAACTTACTGATTCAATGGAGACGGAAGCTTGAGAGCAGGAAGGCGAAAAGCAGACGACAAAGGTTCAAATTCCAAACAGGAAGAATGAAACCTACGAAGACAACGAACCGCTTTTAAAACTCCCGCACGAGTGTTCAGGAATCTGAACGATCGAGATTAATTCAAAATCAACGATCAAGATTGAAAGACGTTTTGAAAGTTTGAACTCACGAATCCGGAATAGGCGTTCGGAAACCGTCGCTTGGATGACGTGAGCCACGACAGATCAACTGCAACGGAGACATGTGGCCTTACACTCACAACGCTCGAGGAAAAGTGACCACTGCATTAAATGTGATATGACATTTAATGAAGCACGCAGAGATCATCACCTGACGACGAACCCAGTTAAAAACCAAGCCCTCGGGATCGACCGAACGCTTGGTCTGGGGGGCTCGTGATATGGAGAGTTTATGATCAGACCGGGTTCATACCTGGTCCGACCCTCGACCCCGGTCGAGATGGAGAAAACCAAATCGCTCCCGAGCGAACCGGATCCAGAAGATGGTTTGCTGAAGAAGAAAGATTACTCGGCTGCAAGCGTGCCCTAATCTTACTTATGGATTAGGGTAATCACCCTGATGACAGCAGACTCAAACTGACGGCTGCGGATAATCGTCATCAAAGGGATAACTATCGCATAACCTAACGGTTATCTCAGGAGTCCTCTACTAGCCCGAACTAGTAGAAGTCTATCGCTCAACGGATCTTATTGATGAGATCCAACGACTACCCGAAGAAGGCTCGAGTGCATCCAACGAAGGAGATTCAAAGGTACACTCTATATAAACCTCACTACTATACAGGGTGAGGGAGGGATCAATCGATCAAGGAGAATACTATCTGAGACTCAGGTTCAGATACATACTGATAGACCTCAACTATCAGCGTCCTGCTATCTAGATCACCTTTCCCGTTTCTTCATTCATTAGCTCTGTGCTTCTAGCAGAGCCGTTTGTGATTAAGTTCATCAACTGACTTAGCCTTCGGAGGTGGACTCCCGACCCCAGCGGTCGGGCCACATCTGACGCTTTTGTTTTGCAGGACACTACGTGGAGATCCAAGGGCTGAGCAGATTTTGGACGCATCACCATCCCTCGAACTTTGGAACTTAGATTTTCTATCCACAAACGTACAAGTGAGAGCAGATACCCACCTTCCAAGAAGTTTTAAAACTCATCATAAAAATCATGATCCAACGCCAAGAAATACTTCCACACCATTAGTAACTGTTCGCGTATTTCTTGCTGGTAAAAATCCTTGACTCAGTCATCCCATAGTAGTCATGGTCATGCTAATAAATTCTCACTTGACCATATTTTGTGATTTTAAATGATCTTCATGATAAATTTTCTCATTCATGTATATGCTCGAAAACAAAAAAAATTCAAATTGAATGTCACAATCAGGTCTGAAAGTAAACCACAATTGTAAAACAATGTGGTTTTCTTTGTGAGAGAGGTCTTAGTCCTCGGTCCTCCCTGGGAGCTGAGGTCAGGTGGGGTCTTTGCTTCGAGGAAATTGAAAGGAATTCATGGTATGAGTCGTTTGTCAAAATCAAAACTGCGTCGTTTACACTGTACTAAATTGTACTAAATTTTTTAATTTATTTTTAAAGAGGCAATTTTTATATATTAGAATGGAGTATTACATAATGGAAAAATTACTTGTGGACTTCCTAAATTTACAATTAATTATATACTATTCTTAAAAAGAATTAACTATAAATATTTTCTTACCATTAAGAATTGAGTTAAGTGATGATGTCACTACTAAATAAAAATTCAAAAGACCAATTTTATCCTTTTTTGTTCAAACATCTCTCATACTCAATTTGAACTCCAATATTATGGAAAATGCCTAAATAAATAAGGGTAAAATTGATCTTTTGAATTTTTATTCAGTGGTAACATCATCACTTAACTCAATTCTTAACTACAAAAAACGTTTGTAATAATATTTTTTTCAAAAGTACTAGATGTAATTGATTGCAAATTCAAGGGATTTATATGCAATTTGTCCTTATATGATATTAAGGGTGTCAATTGCATACCGAAACCGTTTAACCATACCGAACTGCGCCGTCTAAAACCGCACCATACCGTATAGTTCAAAATTTGGTACGGTTTCGGTTTTAGGTACTCATATCGTCGGTATATACCGAATTGGTACCGTATTGTTCAAAATTCGGTACGGTTCCGTTTTAAGTACTCATACCGTCGATATGTACCGAATTGATACCGTACCAAATTAAGGGATATAAATTGTAATTTTACAATTAAAACACTTTACCTTTACCCTATCCCTAATTCCCTATTTTAGTTTTTCATTTCACCATTTACTCATCTTCTTAGATTTACTTGTTTTGTCTCTATTAATTAGATTTTCTTGCTTTATCTATGTTAATTTCAAATTATATCGATTGGTTGATCACAATTTCATTATAATCTTAATGAACTAATAACAAAAGTGGCATAAGTTCATTCGTACAAAAATTGTACACGCACTAGATACTGTGCTTAAACCGTTTTTTGGTACCGATATAATACCGAAACTGTACCGAACCGTTTTTGTAAATACGAAACTGCATCTGCATCGTTTAAATAATTGATAAGATCGATTCCGTTTTTCGGTATTCAAAGTTGGTACTGTACCGATTGACACTCTTATATAATATACAATTAGGAAAAATCGAACTTACGATTTATTTACTGAAAGATATTGGTATTACCAATCGGACAACCCTGCAATGATTACATTGTACTAAAAAATTACAATAAGAAACTGATACGACATATTTATACCGTTCGATGGAATAGTACGATAATAATCAGACAAAATGATAGAATTGAAAAATGTAACACCGAAAACCTTTTTGTGTTGAATAAGTATAACATAGTGATGATATGATAGACTTTTTATTTTTTTGGGTAAAGTTATAAGACAGACTTCCATTAATATTATAGCAAATACGGATCCTCAGATCGTGTATGAAAAATGAAAAACCCACGATAGTACCATTTCTTCTTAAACGTTTCATGGATGTTGCTGGGAAAGGATGCAACAAACGGAGAAATAATGGCACGTAAAAGTTCATGTCTAGACTTTTCTCAACAAAATTTGTCCCAAGCAGCATTTATGTTAATAAAAAGGGCACTAAGAAGGTGAATGGACTTCTACTTTCACGTGTGAAAATGAAAACCAGAGGTGAGATTCCGGGAACCATCCAGCAGTGGAGTCATGGTGGCTTCGGACATCAGAATTAATATTAGGTCCCATTCATATGATTATATTGTAGTGTTGGAAAGTAAACCTGTTTGGTGTAATATGTATATATGAATCACTTGATATATATATATATATATATATATATATATAGAGGTTTCAACTTAACAGTATTTGAATGATCAGGCTGGTCCAACAAGACGAAATTTGAATAGTTCTCACTTCTCAGTCATGTGGATAGGCCAACTGAGACTTTAGACACATTACATATGGATTAACACTCAATTCTTTCAAACCCGTAATTCCTGTATCAGCTCTGAAAAAAATGAAAATTTTCTCTTTTATGAGGATGGGTAATGGGTTCCACCGAACTGTGAAAGGACAACAAGCCATAATGATTCATGTGGGCGGCGTTACTCTAATTTCAATGGGAATCGGCCCTCTCACGGATTCTGACCCTTCGCTTTAAGTTAGCAGTTAGGAGTTAGGACTTAGGAGATGGATAATTTTATTAATATATTTGTTTGTTGTCCTTGGGAATTTGAGCTTTGCTTGGTACAATTAAGGTAAGTATTTTTTGAATGGTACTACCGTACATCCTTTGCACGTGGGTTACTAAAAACCTTTGCCCCTATTGGTAAAAACCATAACATGGGGAAATCATCATAATCAGGCTATACTAACATGCACTAAAGTGCAAAGTTATAGAAATATCAATCAGTCCCTTTAGTACAGTCAGTCCAAAGTGAACGTGGAGACTTAGTCATCACTTGCAATCTAGTATGCACTAATTAATATATATATATATATATATATATATGAAAGAAAAACCAACATAGGAGATGGGTATACTCAGAACATATTTTTATAACAGAAGGTATCAAATCAAAATTGAACATATATATACACTAAAATGCAAATGAAGACCAGTCGTAGAAGACTAATATGTATTGAAGTGCAATGTGATTCATGGGTCTTGATAACCCCCCCCCCCTTCTTCTTAAGGTAAAGGGCCAGGCATGGTGGGGTAGGAGCATCCACTCAGCAATCTTTTTGGCTTGACCAAGAAGTCTTATGTCCTCCGAGTCGCACAGCGTTTTAACCGCAAGAACTTCTTGCGCAATTGATGCCTTTCTGTTTTTATAACAATTAATTGTTTCTTGATTTCCATGTAAGGATTCTACGTTTTTAACAATTCATGGGTTTGCAAGTGATGGGTCCAATCTACCTAAACCCAACTTGTCTTACATTAGTTTTGACCAAGGTTTAACATGTCAGTGATGTCACTGGGTGTCGACATGTCGGCGACTTTTGGCGGGGTGTCGTAAAAAATTCGCCCCCTAGTTTCGAAGGTATTTAGTGTTGTTTTGGCTTGAATTTTGTTGTGTAGCATAATTTGAGGCGAATAAACACACTGAGAGCATTATTTTGCCTTAAAACATCACTTAATCTAAAGTTCCTGATTAGCATATGCTCGACTATATGCGGGCAAAATTGGAAGCCTGGAAACTCATATAAACTAATATAAACATGAAAAGAGAACACAAGTACACAACTAGTGAAGAAAAGTACTAAAATCTATAATCCATTATACAATTATGTTGAGTATGGCTCATGCTTCACATTCTGTTGTCCACAAATACGGGGGTCCCGCTCCTAGGTAAGTGGGTAGGGGTCTAGGGAGGCCACTCTGACAAAGGTGTGGGGTTAGCTCCCTAGAGCCTGTAGAGGTTCTACATCACTTTGGCAAAAATCGAATGAAATTTTGCTAAATATCATGAATTTGGTGATATATAGCTGAAAAATCGACTTTATACATCGTCGATTTTTCAGCTATATATGGGTGATTTTTGGAAAGTCAATGTTGCTCATTGTTTTGTGTCGCCTCCCACCGACACAACAATATATCACCAACACCTTGTACCTTGGTTTTGACACAAAACAAGTATGAAATGAATAGTGTGAAATTATATATTGAGGTTACAAGTCTTAATACATAAATGAATGTACACATAAGCAAATAGCTATATTGCGCCTAGAGTAATGTACTCATTTCACAAAAAAAAAAAAAAACCCAAAAAGAAAGATCTACTCACTACCACCTCCCTGCAAGCGAGTTGAGTCTATGACCATGACCTTGTCATGGAGAGGAAGAAATCTAGCCCGAGACAACTCTTGTAGTGTACCCGCACTGTGGTCTAGTGTAGAGATGAATTGCACGTGTAACTGGTGTGATGCAACATGATCCCTCACGGTATGAAAGTCAATCTTGATGTGTTCCGTACGAGAATGAAACACAAGGTTGGCAGTCATGTAGGTAGTGACAATATTACCGCATCAGATAACAGAAGGAGTAGAAAGAAAAGCACCGAGCTTACCAAGTAAGGAATGAGTCCATAGCATATCAGAAGCAATAGAAGCAACAACATGATGCTCAACCTCAGTTTAATATTGAGAAATAGTGCACTATTTTGCAAGAATTCCTAGAGACTAACGGCGCGTTTGATAATGTTCTTAAAAAATGTTTTTGGCGTTTTTCTGTTCTTTGAGAACGGAAGAACGGGTTAGAGACGTTTGATAAAACGGTTCGTTCTTCTATTCTTTAAGAACGGACCGGTCAAAAAAGTGTTCTAAATAATGTTTTTTGCAGAACATCAAAAAGATGTTTTTACAAAAGAACAGAAATGGAAGTGATAAAATTGGTTCAAATTGAAGCCCTAGAACAAGTTTATCAAACACCAACTTATTTTTCAACCCAACAAAAAAAAAAAAAAAAAAAAAAAACACCAACATATTATCAAACACCCATTCAAAGAACGGTCTTTTAGCACAGAAACATTAAAAAATGGTTTTGCATAAGATTGGTTTCTCAGAACGCGGAAACGTTACCAAACGCATACTAAATGACTACCAAGGAAGATACTAAAGCCAGTGGTATATCACCAACCATTAGGACAACTTGCCCAGTTTGCATCATAATAACCAACCAAAGACATAATAGATTTGCACGAAAAGAATATACCATAGGAAGTAGTTCCACATAAGTGGTGTAAAATACGCTTAATTGATAGTAGCCCAATGAATATCAATAATGGCATGCATACACTACACAACCGGATTGATGGTAAATGGTTTAGTGTCAGCAAGGAATTGCAAGGCACCAACAATATGTCTATAAAGTGTGTCATCGGGAAGGGGAGGGCCACTACTAAGAGATAGGACCTCCAAAAGACATAGGAGTACAAACAGGCCTTGCCTCATGCATGCGAGTATGATGAAGAAGATCTTAATTGTATTTAATCTGAGTAAGATTAAGCCACTAGAGGATCGAGTAGCCTCAATACCCAAGAAATAATAGATGTTGCCCAATTGATGGCAGAGGCAATAGAAAGCGCCTTGAGAAAACTAGAAATGGTGTCAACATTGTTACTAGGAATGAGAATGTCATCAACATAGATGAAAAAGTAAAGGGTGCCACTCGAAGACTTGTATATAAACAAGGAAGCATCATTCTGAGATGCAACATAGCCATGTGAGATGATAAATGTGGTAAGCTTGGTAAACTAGGCCAAGGTGCCTATTTAAGCCCATATAAGGATTTATTGAGATGATATACATGATTGGGCTATGATGGATCCACAAAATCAGGTGGTTGGGCCATGTAAACTATCTCAGTGAGATCTCCATAGAGAAAAACATCAGAGACGTCTAGTTGTGTAATGGGTCATCCTGCGGCAATGGCTAAAGAGAGAACCCTATGAATGGTGGTATGCTTAAACCACAGGGTTGTAAGTAGCATCGAAGTCAAAACTTGGGCATTGGTAAAACCCCTTTGCAACAAGGTGAGTCTTGTACCTATCAATTGACCCATCAGGATTGCATCTTACTCTAAAGACCCATTTACAGCCATTTATATTATTCTAATAAGAGGAAGAAGGAATGAGAAACAATGTGCCATTTCTAACAAATGCATTGAATTCCTCCTTGATCACACAATGCCAATTGGGAGACTTCCAAGCCTTACTATAACAAGCGAGCACAACAGTATCATCACAATAGGAGAAATATTTAATGAACTGAAATTTTTGACCTAATAACTGTGAAATCCGGCCCAAACCTAGCTAAGACACCCTATTTGTTTTGGGTGAAGAAAGACTTGTTTGATGTTAGACCTTGATGTTGGACCTTGATTTCAGTGTTACTATCTTTGAAAACCTTAGGAAGTCATGTCAGACCTTTCCCTTAGGGTAGATCCATGTCCTGAAGTGAAGGAAGAGGTCTCTATGGGCCCTCTCTATAGAAGACATGGTATTTGACCCAAAACCCTTGGATATGGTTGATGGTGCTCCATACTTGGATGCATTGTTAGTGTTAGTTAAGAATCTGCAGCCTGAAGAAGGAGAGCTTAGTTGGTGGACCTAATGCACTCACGGACATGTTCCGAAGGTAATTCCCTAATCTAGACTTGTTGATTGACTTGTAGGAGAAAACCCACCTCAATTCGAGTTGATATCAACCTCCAATTCCCTCCCCCAAGTTGTTGTTCTTGTTTGGTCGATGGCCAGTCTACCAGTCAGTCAACCAGTCAGTCGACAGAGGATTATAAGCCCGAGAATTTTGGGGTTTTTGGTCATTTTGGGTTCTATTTAAAGGGACTTCATGGTTTTAAACCTATTCTATTGCTGGGACTCTCTTGGGACGTGGGAAGGCTCCTCTTAGGCTCCTCCTTGGCTTGGGTGATGATCTTCTACAAGGATCATTGTTCCTCTTCTCTAATTTCATCTTCAAGGTATGTTTTCTCTCATTCTCTCTCTATTCTACTTCTACCTCACATTATTCTTGCTGTTGGGACTATAAAGAAGGTGTTGCAACCTTGCAACCACCTCTTCTATTGTCTCTTTTGGTTTCTATAATCCCCCATTCATTCTATCAATGCTATGCATCTCATATCGATTCTTAACCTTGTCTTTCTTATGAAATTCTTTCATAGCAACATGATTTCATCTCCTAAACCGATTCCTATAGTATGCTAGGTCTGATTATATGTTACTAATCATTCCTAATTTATTGCTTATCATTCTCTTGATTGAACCCCTGATTTCCCCTTGCAATTACAATTGATATCATTATAGAACATGATGTTTAACATATAGAAATTAAGGTTTCAAGTTGGGGGTTTTTCAATTGGGCCATTGGATTATGCTCATTCTTGCTAGATAGTGTTCTTCTACTATTCCTAACAATCCCTCCAAGTTTCGGATCGATCCGAGCCCCGGAAGATCGGTTTCGGGCCAAAAATCACTATTCAGCCTGTTACTGTTCATTTGGTCGACTGAATCAGTCTACCAGTCAGTCAACCAGCTGAATATGATTTTTGATGCTTTGTCCGTTTTGATCCGTTCGACCTTCGATTTGCTTGATTTTCTTCTGATATTGCACCTATGTTGTCTAGGGTTCAAGTACTAACCTTGGGACCATCCTCTTTGATATCCGGACCCTCTTCGATTCGAATTAAGGTAAGGACAGTTATTACCATAATTACATGGATTATGTGAATATTACTTTTATGATTGGAAACTTAGTATACTCACCTTCTTTATCGTATTTCTTACAATATATGACTGTTGTAAGTACTTCAAGTACAGTAGTATTATGTTTATCTACTCTTTTGTTATCATGAATGTTCATTCTTGTTAATTACGTATGAGATTGATCATGTTTTATTGAATATCTTCTATATGATGAAATATCATTTGTATATGATGTGATGGAATTGGGAATGTGATTGAATAGGTATAATTTGGGATTGGGGAATGTCCTTTTGACATTTTTGTCCTTGGACATCAGAGGGATTAATATGGGATGTTCTCCGAAGATGCCCATCGACGCTTTCCCGGATTATTGGATGACATACATAGGACTTGTCTAGTGGTGTTGGCTAGGATGTCCCTGTCGTATCAGACCCGAATCGGAAGGGCATTGAGACCGAACAACCCGTGGTAGTAGTGTGATTTAATGGGAACTCAAGACCGGCGAGTTATATCCGTGAGAGGACATAAATCACACTGCGGATACCCAAAAGGGGCCAATTACTGGTAGGGTTGCAAATTGCTAGATTTGGGCTCATGGGAGCTCGAGACCGGTGAGTTATATCCGTGAGAGGACGTGAGAGCTTCCTGTCTACTATTTGTGGATGACCAATGGGTTTGGTGAGTCCGGTGAGTAATATTCGTGACTCTAGTGTGAAGGATACCAGAAAGGATAGCCCAGGGCGAGGAATGGACGTATCTGGATCTGACATGATATGACTGAGTAGATGACTTGCATTGGGCTAGGCTTTTCCGTGACATGAGCCAATACTTATACCAATGGTGATGTGAGAGAGCGGTGACTCAAACCCCAGCCATGGATTGTCCCGAGGGATGCATGACCCAATTACCACCGGAGAACCCAAGATACCGAGATGGTTGAGGGAAGAGTGATTTGAGACCTACCCAAAGAAGTATGGTGCTATGACTTAAAGCATGTCTACCTTAGAGACTAGCATACATAGAGTTAGTTTCATAGTTGCATCGTGTGTTTCATATCATCTTGCATTATGCTATACTTTGTATCATATATCTGTGTTATTGTGGAATAACCTGCCTTGCTGAGTTCTTTTGAACTCACTCCTTTTTGCAACATCTTTTGTTAGACTCTACTGTAGGTACTACTACTACTGTCGACTATGATGGTCAACACTTTGAAGACCAAGTTAGTGATTCTTACACTACTGGTTATGGCGACTACATCGGTGAAGACTATCAGTACGAGACCGATACTTATTAGGAGTAGTTCGGCATTTGCACTTGTGGGCCAGCGATGGGATATCGTCCCATTCTCTTTTTGACCTTTTATTTGATTCGTCGAGACCGTAGTTTAGTTTGTTCCCCTTCATTTGGGAACCGGATGTAACCTTTATTTCTATTCGATCTACCTTCCATTGTTGTTGTAGAATGGTTTCCCCCCCTTCATTTTGCACTTTGACTATTTATTTTATTAGTATCATTTTTGCACTCTGATGTTCTTTTGTGATCCTTCTGTGATCCTTTTTGGACTTTTAGTATTAAATTACTTGAATACAAAGATTTGTTCTTGCTTTTGATTATATTATTGTGCTAAGTGGATATGATCGTTCCTAAACTTGATCTTTTGGGCTGTGGATCACTCTCCCGAGTAATCCAGGTAGGGTATACCTTGGGTGGATTTTGCGGGATGTGACAATAAAGCCAAAGGTGCTACCACCATGAGAAATGCGAACGGCAGATCCATTACCTACAACAATGTCCTCTACACCTGTGTGTAGATCATAATTTACCTTGTTGGAGATGTCTACATATAGATGCCAATTAGATCCAGAATCAAGTAACCAAGTAGAAGAACAATTAGAACCAGAAATTGCTGAGCAACAAAAGCAAAGAATGGTTAAAGCGTTGAGGGCACTGACTACAGGTATGACCTTCAATTCGACAGAGCTAACAATAACCTGAGGTTCTTGTAAAAAGGAAGGAGAACCTACAGATGTAGATCCATAAGCTTGATTACCCACATGTTGATTTCGGGAAGCATTGTAATAGCCGCATTTACCACTATTGTAGTTGCTAGGACGCTGATTACCATTGTCATAATTCTGGTTACTAGAAGTAGTTGAATGAGATGGACGATCATTTACTGGAGGTTGATCAAGAACAGATCCTCCAGAAGAATTATATGCAGTAGCAATAATGGAGGAACGATCAACAGTTGTTCCAGAGCTAGGTTCAGAATTTTGAGTTGGTCGAGAAAAAGAATGACAAGAAGAATGATCTTGAACTACAACATTTGCAGTCAAGACTAAACTAGAAGCAGTAGTCGCTAGTACGTAAGTAACACTCATGATTGAGAAAAAGGCTGGAAAGTTCTTGAAAGTAACAAGATTGGCTCTTTCATGAATCGAAGTTGAGAAATCACGATAAGAATCTCCAAGACCACGAAACATGACCAATACCAAGTCCTCATCTGAAACAGGATTGGTCACAGTGAGTCAGTGCTGGCTTTGACGGAGAGAAGAAACTCAGACAAAGAGGAATCACTCTTCTGGAGTCAATAGAGCTGTTCTTTGAGATCCATTATATGAGACCAAGATGAAGGAGAAAATATACGAATAAGCGTTTGCCAAGCTTCATGAAACATTTTGGTAGAAATATTATGAGGAAGAGTAGCGTTGATGGGGAGGAGGCCAACCAACTGAGGACCAGTTGGTCTTGGCAATCCCAAAGATTAGCTGTAGAATCATTGGAAGTGGAAACATCATCGGAAGGAGAGTAGAACATTATATGCCAGAAACGAAGCAGAAGGCCGAGAAAAAGAACCGTCAACATACCCTAACAAGTTGTGACCATGCACGGAGTAGAGGGATGAATTTTGCTCTCCAGAGCATAAAGTTTGTAGGATTAAGCTTCAAGGGCAATATGGATTGCACATTAATAAGGGAAACTAAAGTAGAGTTTGCAGAAGCCGTGGAAGAACACTACAGGAAATAAAGAAACAAAGACAAGAAAACACTAACTAGACAGGAACGAGAAAGCCACTGGATATCATGAACGCAGCAAGTATGAAATGATTAGTCAATACAATGTTGATAGAGTGGTAAGATCCATACTTCTCAGTGGAGAGGTCATGGGTTTGACCCTTGCGAACGACAAAGCTCCCTTTGAGGATGTAATCAAGGTGTGCGTAAGCTAGCCCAGATGAACCTCAGACAAAAAAAAAAAAAAAAAAAAAAAAAAAAAAGTACTCAAAATACAATGAATGCATCAACAATTGTATACATAAGGAAATAGCTACAATGCGCCTAAAGTAATTTACTCACTAACAGGGTTTCATTCCAAATGCTGGGAAATCGATAAGAATTAATAGTTCATGGTTTCCTAACATAATCTATTCATTGCTAAGCTTGATGTAAAAATGGCATTTGTAGGTTGGTAGTAGCAAGCAAGAAGTACCTCAAGGAAGCCTTTCCTAAAGGTCTGCAACCAGCCCTAGCGTATAAACGTCTCTCTTAGTTCCTCCTCTTCTTCCCCCTTATTCTTCCTTGGAAATGCTAATAAAAATTGGAAAAGAATATGGTTCAAAGTTTTTATTCATAGTGGGGCTTTATTAAGAGTTCATTTGGCTAGGACACTTTGACCAAATTGTTGGGATTGCCACACCAGCCCTAAATTAATTTTAATCATAATAAACATAAAACACATATTTATCGCACCAGAAAATTAGACCAAGGCAAAGTAATTAAGATATAGACTGGGACAAGGCATGATTGAAAAACAAAATCCAACCAAGAGTGCACAAGTGTGTTGATGTGAACAACTTGAAGACTGAAGTCCACTTGAAAACAAAGAAGACCAAGTGCACTCAGAACATACATTACTTGTAATTTAGCAAACACTCATGCATCATGCTTAAATTTACATGACAAAGACCTAGTGTCACATACACCCAGCCGGTACCCTATCTGGAATACCCGAGTGTGTGATCCATAGTCCTGAAGATCCAGTATTCGAGGAAATCCTCCTTTCACATTCACAATAATATAATCAAGAACAAGATTAAATCAAAGTTAACTATATTAATCAAAAGATCAAGATAAGGTTAAAAAAATACAATCAGAGTGCGGAAAATGATACCAATAGAATAAGTCAAAATGTATAGTGAGGCGGAAAAGTCACTCTACAGTAGCAGCGGAAAAGTAGACCAAAAAGATAGATTACAACCGGTTCCCAAAATGAAAAGAGGAAGAAACAACTAAGGTCTTAGCGAATCTAATAAAGATAAAAAAGAGAATGAGACGATGTTCCATTGCTGGCACACAAGTGCTAAAGTCAAACTAATCTTGATAAGCATCAGTCTCGCACTAGTAATCTTGATCGACGTAGTCACCGTAGCCAGTACCTTAAGTACCATATGATTCATCAACTTGGTCTTCAAAGTATTGACCATCATAATCAGCAGTACCTGCAGATAAGTCTAACAAAAGATGTTGCAAAAAGGAATGAGTTCAAAAGAACTCAGCAAGGTAGTTCAATCCATAATAACATAATAACACATGATAGCAAATCATACCGAATGCAATATGATATGAAATAGACAATGCATATATGCTTCTAACTCTATGTTTGTTGGTCTCTATTGGCAGACATGCTTTAAGTCATAGCACCATACTCCCATGGGTAGGGTCCATATCACTCTCCCTCAACCAACTCGGTATCTTGGGTTCTCCCGGTTGGCAATGGGTAATGAAACTTTGTCGGACAACCTTGGCTAGTGTTTAGGTCAGCACTCTCTCACGCCTCCGTTTGGTTTGAGTACTGGTGCATGTCAAGGTTAAGCCTAGCCAAATGCAAGTCTTCTACTTAGTTATATCAACTTAGATCTAGATACTTCCATTCCCGCCCTAGGCGATCCTTTCCGGTATCCTTCTCCCTAGAGTCAGCGTATCCTATGGCTACAGCCAACTCGGACTACGAACTCATCAACTCTATTGGTATCACATCCACACAGCCGGTATTCTATCTGGCATACTCGGCATGTGATCCACAGCCCGAAGATCCAGATTGAGCGGCCATGCCTCCCACATACATGATAACATAATCATGAACAATATAATCAATGTATAAAGTAAACAATAAATAGATCAAATGAATGAGAAAAGGGTAATTAATCAGAGTGCGGAAACATTAAGTATCAACTTCTAAGTGACAAAATCTCAAAGAGAAAGAGTGATCAGAAGTCACTCCTTCACAACAGCGGAACAGTGGTAAATAAAGTTAAGTTACAACCAGTGTTATGAACAAATCCATAGGAACTAGAGAGAGAATATCCAAATGATTACAGTCAACCAGGGAAATGGGGCCTACACATAGGTTTCCTCTATCCTAATGATATCCTCTTCATATGTGTGGATAAAGTAAACCCAACGTGGCCGCTCCCTCACTAATGTGGGGCTAACCCTGGTACGCACTATAATCCTTCTCGGTATAGCAATCTTGACTCTCCGCGTAGCCATCACCCGAAGTGTAGTATGCGAGATCATAGCTCGGGTCATAGGACGTGCCATCAAGGTCTTCTGTACCTGCAGTATAATCTAACAAATTGCACAAAAGGAATGAGTTCAAAAGAACTCAGCAAGGCAAGTCGTTTCATAATCCACAGTTCATCCAACACAAGTCACAATATGATGCAATATGAGAGACAATGATGTAATATGATTCTAATCTTACGTATGCTAGTTTCTAAGGTAGACATGCTTTAAGCCATAGCACCATACTTCTTTGGGTTGTCAGTCACTCCCCCTCAATCATAAGATATCTTGGGTCTGCCGTGGTAATTGGCTAAGGTCCACATCAAGCCATGGTTGGGGATTTAGTCACCACTCTCTCACATCACCATTGGTATAAGTATTGGCGCATGTCGCGGCAAAGCATAGCCCAATGCAAGTCATCTACTCAGTTGTATCATGTCAGATCCGGATAATTTCCCTATGGCACTGACCAAGTCAGTTCCGTATCCTTCACACTAGAGTCAGCGTATCCTATGGCACCGACCAACTCGGACTACGGACTCATCAACCCTATTGGTCATCCACAAATGGTAAACGGGAAGCTCTCACGTCCTCTCACAAGTTGGTTACCGGTCTTGAGCGCCCGTGAGCCCAGGTCTATCCATTTGCAACCCTACCAACAAATGGCCCCTTTCGGGTATCCGCAGTATAGTTCAAGTCCTCTCACGGAGTGGATACCGGTCTTGAGCGCCCTTCAACCATCCTCTACCACGGGTCGTTCGGTCTCAATACCCTTCCGATTCGGGTCTGATACGACAAGGGGAAAATGTCCTAACCATACACCTAGACAATCCTATATATGTCATCCAACAACCCGGGAAAGCGTCGGTGGACACCTTCGGGGAATATCCCATACTACACCCTCCGATGCCCAAGGACAGAAGTATCGGAAGGACACTTCCTAATCCCAAGTCATACGTAGTCAATCACAAACTAAATCTCATCATATTATACTAAATCAATGATTCATCATATAAACAAATACATATAATAACATGATTGATCATATATAAAATCATAAAGTAAAACTGAACATGATATTCTAAATGATATATACATTCTATTGCTAATAAGAAAACACATAATAGTCATGTATAGTAAAGGAATATTCATATGAACATAACCATTAAACTCCCATAATGTAAGCATGTTGATATAATTAACATACGTGAGTTAACGACTGTCCTTACCTTAATCAAGTTGTAAATAGATTCAATGATTACCAAGTATGGTCCCAAAATCAGTGTTGTTACCCTAAATAATCATACAATTAATGTCAGAGAAGAAAGCAATTGAATTGATGTTCAAACAGATCAAATTGGCTAAGTACAGGGCCTTAACAACTCTTGGTTGACTGGCTTGGTCGACTGTCAGTCGACCAAGACTTGTTATCTTCAGGACAGCAATGGAAACTTGATCCGAAACTACCCTTCCGGTGCTCCGATCGTCATGAAATTTGGAGGGCATGTTTATAACAGTAAGAGGATACTACACACTAATTTTCATGATGATCCAACGGTTCAATGAAAAATACCCAAATCGAATTTTAGATCTTATATGATACTTATCAAGAATTAAATTGGAATTTATAGAAATTGAAAAGGATGATAAGAATCAATCAAATGAGTGTTAAGAATCAAGCTAGAATCTTAATTTCATTATAGTCTAAGCTTATCATGCATCTACATATCAGATTTGAATCAAAATAGGTAAGATTGAATAGAATCAAAGTGATGGAGTGCAATTAATCTCATTTGAATCATAGCATAGCAAGAGTGGGGGAGGATTAAGAAATTGAAAGGGGGAAAATCATGGTTAAGTGTTTGCAAGGTTGCAGCACTTCAACCATGGTTTCAAGATCATTAATTGATAGAAACATGAATAGATTAGGAGAGGAATAGAAGAAATCATACCTTGAGTTGATGATTAGTGTATACAATAATGATTGGAGTCAAAGATCTTCCCAAACATCAAGGAATAGCCCAAGAGAGTGTCCAACCTCGAGCTTTAGAGTGCCAATGATTAGTTTAGGTCCTCATTCATGAGTTCCAAAAAGGTAGGGGAAAAATGGGAAGAGATTTAGTGCAAATTCGAATTCCATTACTCTTGGTCGACTGGCTGGTCGACTGCCAGTCGACTAAGCACTCTACCAAGCTATGACAGCAACTTCAGGAGTGGATTCGGGAGGCTATACAGGGTCAAATCGAGCGGGGTTTTCTCCTACAAGTCAATCAACAAGTCTAGTTTCAGAAAATACCTTCGGATTGATCACGGGGTTCCGGGAAGTGCTTCAAATAATTCAATCTTCATCAATGCGCAGATTTTCACCCAATACTGACAATGTGCTCAAGTGAGGGGCATCATTGTCAATGTCCATAGGCTCAGCATCAAGCATCGAATCATCCACTAAGAGGGCCCACAAGACTCTTCTACCACCACTTCGGGTCTTCGGACCTGCAACAGTATAAAATCCGGGCCGGGTCAAGGTTAGGATAAGGCCGGATTTTACATTTGGTCAGTTACAGCAAGTTAATAGGAAGTTCCAATATCTTCTCACATGTTGGTTACCGGTCTTGATGTCCAAGGGCCCATGTTCCACTTCTGCAACCATACCATTGAATGTCCCCCACAATGTGATATATGTCCTCTCACGGATATAACTCACCGATCTTCAGCTCCCACAAATCCCCATTGCTACCACGGGTTGCTCGGTCTCAATTCCATTCTTATTGGGTCTAATATAACAGGGACATCTTAGCCAAACACTTCTAGATATGCCCTAGGTATGTCAACTAGTAATCAGGGAAAGCTTCAAGGGGCACCATAGGAAAATGGCTCATACCACCTCCATTGGTGTCCAAAGATAGAGACACCAAAAGGGTATTCCCCATTCTCCAATCACAACCTAGGGAATCACATTCCCAATCAGTCATTCCCAATCACAACTGATAATACAAACATAAGTAAATAATCATTCATACAAGATTGAAATAATAATTGAATTATATACACAAGTACTACTATAGTTGAAGAAACTACAGCAGCAATACAATTATAAGAAAGCTAATATGACATAGTATGATCATGTAATCCAATCCAATTATAAGTAGACAAGTATATTAGGTTATTAGGGATCAACCGTCCTTACCTTAAACAAACGTCGAAGAATTTCAGAGAATAACAAGGAGAGGTCCAAGACTAGCAAATAAACCCTAAACAAGCATATAACATTCATTAGTAATAAACCCTACAAGATTAGAAGTCAAACGGATTGAATCGAAAGAAGAAACAAGCTGCTGTTACTGTTGGCAGCTTGGTTGGTTGATTGGGTCAATCGACCAACCAATAGACCAATGGACCAGAAAACCCTAATTTGGTCATAACTTCTTCGTTTGAAGTCCGATTGCTCCGAAATTCGAAGGGGAGCTTCCTAGAACATATTAAGACTATTTAAGAAGGTCAAAGCATTAAATCATGGTCAAAAGATAGGATCTTGATTGAGCCATAAAATTAGGGTTTCATCATATATAGTCCATGGCTCTCATGGAAAGATTAGGGAGAATCAAGATTCACCCTAGGTAAAGAGAAGCATAAAATTTACAATCAAGAAAGTGTTGGGAAGGATCCAACAAATTAAAAGAGGATTAGGGTTTCCCAATTTGGTTACCTCTCATGAGAGTTACCCAAAATCAATTCTCAATATAACCCAATGTAGGTTCATAGAGGACAAGGAAAAAGGGGATCAACATAACAATCATGGGGATAGAAGGAAAGGTTGTAACACTGATGTGAGACCTTTCCCACAATCACCAAGATCGGTAGAAAAATAATGAAGGAGTGATCAAGATCATCGATAAAGTCAATTTCAATAATCATCGCTATATGGCTTCAAGATCATAGAGTGAATTGGAGATTCACTCTAGGGCTAATAGAATCAGAGAAGAGGCCATTATAGTAGTGTAATACCTTTCTCAATAGCAAGAGATCAGAAGAATAGAAGAAAGAATAGATCAAAGAAGCAACGATTCGATTCCTAAACCTTTTCAGAAGAAGAATCGATGAAGAAACTCGAACGGATGCTTGGGTGTAATAACCCCCGTATTTCTTACCCAAGATCCGTATTGCAAGTCCGAGAACCCGAAGGTCTAGTCGGGTTAGTTTGTGGAGTGTCCGGATAGAAGTCCATGATCCATATCTAGAACCCATGGATCTGGATTCTCTTGATGAAGAACCTACCTTAATGGGAAGTTGGATCTCTGGTGGAAGGCAAGTGGTATCTGGAGATGTTCGGAATGAAGGTAAGATCTTCCCCATGTGTTGATTAGGGTTAGGTTGTATTTGAGTTTCAACCCCTTGAGCAAAACACCCTTGTATAGTAATATACTAGGGGGTGGTTGCTTGAACCAAGCAACCGTCAGGTTTTGTTTGCGGTAAAATACCCTAATTTGCCCCATGTTCGTTATAAATAGCAACCCTTGCCCTATTAACTCAATATTATATTCTGGATTGCTATTTTGGGCGATTAGGTGGTAGGTCGGACCAATGTTACAAACCCTAATTTTAGATGCAGAGAGCACATGAGATTTTAGAGGGAAAGAACAGAAAATTAGAAGATATGGGTTGAAGAAGACGAATAAGGGAGAGAGACACTTAGGAGATGCGAATTATCATTCTTCCTTGCTCAAACTGCCTTTACCCTATTACATTTACAGTATGGATTGGTCCCCATTCTTAAAACCGTTTTACCCCTAGTATTCCCTGACTATGACTACCTTACAACTCACCCACAAATGACCTAACCCCATAGAACAGAGTCGTAACATTGCTGACCCCTTAAGAGAGCCTTGTCCTCAAGGTTCGGATGCACTACCATTAATTCAAGGTAAAAGAAACTTCCTTGAATGTCTGCGAAGATGTTAGTCCCATCCGGTACCCTACCTTTAATTGCTGTCGAAAATTGTCCGAGATCCCCAAATGCTGAAAGTGAACGAATCCCTTGCAGCAACCCCATCACTTGTCCATCCTTGCAAGCCTTCACGTCCGGCCAGATCAAATAGTGAAGCTTACTGTATGGGTTCGTCTCGGTGCTCCCCATGTCATAGTGCATATGAACAGCTCCTACCAGATGATGTTCACCCTTTCTTTGCTCAAGTTCTGTAGCAAAAGTAGGTGGTGCCACATGGATCCTATGCTCAACAGAGTCATTGGTATGCCCATCATGACCAAGAAGATCCACCATACAACCATAATGTTCTTGATTAGGCTGACAACTATAGGTCTCTGGCATCGCTTTGAAATACTCCCAGCCTCCTTTCACAAAGCCTGAATTAACACAAGCAAGAAACAGCCAAGAAAGGGTACTCAGTCTGGCCTTTAGTTTCATATCTTTCATATGCCTGTAGAGTTCAAGACATTGAGACCAGTTCCTATGTGTTGGTAATACATCAAAAGTAATTCAATTCAATTAATTGATGGGGGGAAAATTCCTTACCTGGATTCGCTTTCCCTTACTTGAAGTATTCGCAGCGGAAGTCTAGATCCACGTTCTCGTTCCACCACCAAAGATTTACCGGCGAGATTCCACAATCACTGGGAAAGGGAATAATATCCACAACCCAAATGCCGTGGATTAATGGAATGAAGATCAAAAACTAGGAAAGAAAAATTTCTAAGCTTGCGATTCTAAGAGAGAGGGAGAGAGAGATGGAGCCGCCGTTTCTCAGAGATTCGCTCGTGCGAATGAATCACTCAGTTACTTCCTCACTAATGCGGTGGTTACCAAAATATATAACCCTATTTTGTAACCGCCCTAATAGTGAGTTTCCAATATTGCCCTTGGGCATTTAATTTATTAATCAAATTAATAAATTCCAACAGCTCCCACTTGCACAAGGGCAAGTGTTAATCTTTCAATGTGCCCCAGACACACTTGTATGTCCCAGATATACACATTCAATCTCTCTGCTATGTATCCCAGATACATAGACCTCTTGTGTCCCTGACACACATGCATATCCCAGATATACATATATATTGATCTCTTCACTATGTATCCCAGATACACAGACCACCTGTGTCCCAGACACTAATATCCACAAGTCATACTGGCAAAATGGGTTGTGTGACCGGTGATATACCTGCACACGTGAGCCCCAAACTAGAAACCTTCCCAGAAGGCCAGAATGGCACATCACTCATAGAAACAAATCAAATAAGCATTAGTATAACACAGTGTCCTAGGTTTATTCAAACTCACCAGACTAAAGGTATCTTGATCCCTCTGAGAGATCACCTTCTTGTCCTTAAAATGTTCACTACTGTAACATATACGGTTGGCGCCAAGAAAACACTTTTTAGGGTGCGATTGAATCAAACCTTTCCTTTCGCCCCAGCACCATCACTACACTTAGGATTGACTCCTTTCCCGGTAGTGCCCCTTTAGGTCGAATCAATCATGACCATAGGTAACACCCCAAAGTAGCCACATCAACCCTTCGTTTCATGATGTCGTCGAAAGTCACTAAGAACACTAATGGACCATAAGGTCCAGGACTCACACAATGAGAGGAGCAGGATCCATCCTCTCATTTCCAATGATCGCTAAGCACACATAGTATGATATATGTGCTATGGTGGAGCACTCTATATACAATAGAACGTATGTCCATCTCAACACCATACAGGTCTTAGTCTAGTCGCAACCTCTTGCGCCTAACCCGAGTTTCTTTATTGTCGCCATCCTAGCGCCACATAAAGTACTCGCACCTGGCTCCTCTAGGCAACATGAATAGTGGGAACATTCATGTCGATTCTCTTCACAATAGAGAAACTCATCTTGATTCCAAATCAAGGCGACATCATGATTATGAATTGACCTACACAAAGTCATTCACAATCCGTCTCATCTCTGCTCGCCTCCAAGGCGCCAAAGGCGAATGCTCGTGTGAGTGAGCCATTCTCTTGCCTATTGACATATGTTGTTTTATGCTAGAAGAAACACAATCACACAGAAAGTGAATAAAAAAAAATGCTGGAATGAACTCATATTATTCATTAATAAGAAAGTCTCAGTACAAAAATAAGTCACAATCTACGCAAGCCCAAGGATTTTACATGAGAAATAAAAACATCCTTGGCTATAGGTTTGGTAAGAGGGTCAGCTACCATCTGACTAGTAGATATGTGCTTAAGTACAACTTTCTTCCTTGATGTAATGTCTCTAACAAAGTGATATCTCAACTGTATATGTTTGGTCTTCCCATGATACTTGGGGTCCTTGACATAGCTAAGAGCTGCCGTACTATCACAGTAGACAAGGGCAGCCTCTTTGAATGTCAACACAATCCCAAGATGTCGAAGGAATCTCCTTAACCAAACAGCCTCTTGAACCGCAGCTGAGCATGCCACATACTCTGCTTCCATGGTCGAGAGGGATATACAAGCTCGCTTCTTGCTACACCACGAAATGGCCCCACCATTCAGCAAGAAAGCATATCCAGAGGTTGATTTGCGCTCATCGATGTCTCCAGCCCAGTCGGCATCACTATAGCCAACTAACCGCAAATCCGATCCTTGGTAACACAACATGTAGTTACTCGTTCCTCTGAGATATCTCAATATCCTCTTGATCGCTTTCCGATGCTCTATGCCCGGGTTTGATTGGTACCGACTAACCAAACCCACTTTGCATAACAAATATCCGGCCTAGTACACATCATAGCGTACATAAGGCTACCCACCGCACCGGAATATGGAACTCTTTCCATCTTGGCTTTCTCCTCTAGAGTCTTAGGACCCATATCAAGGCTCAAATGCAAACCCTTCTCCACTGGAGTATCAATTGGTTTGCGGTTGTGCATCTCTGTATCTCGTCAAGACATTGTCAATATAGGTCTCTTGAGATAAACCTAGTAATCTCTTTTGCCTATTTCTGACAATCTTGACACCAAGCACATAGCTTGCTTCACCCATGTCCTTCATATCAAATACGGAGGACAACCATTTCTTAATGGTTTCCAATAGCTCCTTGCTATTGCTAGCCATAAGTATGTCATCTACATACAATGTCGAATGACATAATTATTATCGAGATCTCTTGGTGTAAACACGGTGGTCTTCCTCAAGCATGGAAAAACCATTTTCCATCATAGCTTGGTGGAAGCGCACATTCCACTGTCTAGATGCTTGCTTTAAGCCATATATGGACTTCTTAAGCTTGCACACTTTGCGCTCAAGTCCATGTGCTTCAAAGCCTTGAGGTTGATCCATATAGATCTCTTCCTCAAGTTCTCCATTGAGAAAAGCGGTTTTACATCCATCCGATAAAGCTCTAAGTCCAACTGAGCAACAATGGCTAGTATGAGGCGAATTGAGGCAAACCTAACCACGGGGGAAAAAGTTTCCTCATAATCAACGCCCTCTCGTTGGGTGTAGCCCTTAGCCACTAAACGAGCCTTGAATCTCTCAATAGATCCATCCGCCTTTCTTTTGATCTTGAGAACCCACTTGTTCCCAATCGCCTTTCGGCTCGGCGGCAAGTCAACCAAGTCCCGGACATGATTAACTTTCATCGACTCCAACTCTTCCTTTATTGCTTTTAACCATTCCTTTGAGCTTGACCCCGCAAGAGCTTCCTGCACGCTCTTTGGTTCATGCTCATCGACTGAAATCAACTCACAGTCAATCTCTTCAGGAGTTACCATGTAGGCTTCATCCTCTATTTCGAAACGTCGACGAGGAACTAGCCCGCGCCCACTACGGCGCAAGTGCATGTCAGATTGCTCACCGTCTAAGGTAGCTATCACATCTGCACTCCCACTCCCACTAGGATCTTCCGGATGAACCCCGGGTTCATTATCCGAGAATCTGAATCCCTGGAGTGACAAGACCACTATCTTGTATCTCAAAGAATTCCGATGATTCTTTGTTAACTCCTGAAAGAGATGGAAAATCATTCTCCAAGAATGTTGCATCCCTAGACTCAAGTTCCGTTCTCCTCTCACTCTCATCTAGTCCAATGAAGACATGGCCCTTTAAGGGTTCAGAATATCTCACAAAGATACACTTTCTTCCTCTAGGTCCAAGCTTTCCACATTGGTGAGAAGTAGAGTGAACATATGCTGCACATCCCCATGCGCGCAAATAACTCAAATCTGGCTTCCTTCCGGTCCACAACTCATATGGTGTGGAAGGAACCGATTTGGTTGGAACTCTGTTGAGGATATAGGCCGCAGTCAGCAAAGCATCTCCCCAATAAGAGATGGGTAGATTTTCCTGCGCCATCATGGATCTCACCATGTCTAGCAAGGTTCTATTCCTCCTCTCAGCAACCCCATTTTGCTGTGGAGTCCCTGGAATAGTAAGTTGTCTAGATATCCCCTTTTCATCACATAAACCTTTGAACATATTGGAGAGATACTCTCTACCTCTATCCGTTCTAAGAGTTTTAATCCTTTTATCTAACTGATTCTCAACCAAGCTCATGAATTTCTTAAAACATTCCAGAGCTTCTGACTTATGAGAAATTAGATAAATGTGACCATACCTTGTATAGTCATCTATGAATGTGATGAAATATGACTGTCCTTTTCTAGTATGCACATTCATGGGCCCACACACATCTGAATGGATAAGTTCTAAAGGAAGAGAGGCTCTTAAAGCCTTTTTAAATGGTTTTCTAGTTGCTTTTCCTGCTAGACATGACTTACAGGTTGGCAAATCAGATAGTGAACCTTGGCCTAAGAGACTTTCTCTTGCCAACCTGTTCATCCTATCTAAGCCAATATGTCCTAGTCTAGCATGCCACAAATTAGAATCAATACACACAGTATTTTGGCAAGCAAAATCACTACTAGAATTAAATGAATAATCAATTGTATCCAATACAATGAATTCATTATCAAGAAAACCATAACCATAAACTGTATCACCCAGATACAAAACCAAAGAATTGTTTTCAAATACAACTCTAAAACCATGTCTTAAAAGATAAATAACAGAAACAAGATTTCGCCGAATGTCTGGAGCATACAGCCCATCATGGAGTAACAGCGTCTGGCCACCTCGCAAAACTAATTTGCATGTGCCTATGCCATGAACCTCCACGCTTGAGTTGTTCCCCATCGTTATCTTTTACTTCCTCTTGGAATACGATGGTATTCCATGAAGCTCGAGCGTTCCCTTGTTATGTGTTCTGTCGCACCTGAATCAACAATCCACAAAGGATTTAGTTCAGCAAGCATAGTAGAACTTGTTACATAACAAGATGAGGTATAACACACAGTACATACCTCTTGCTCAGTGCAATCACGAACAAAATGACCAGGCTTTCGGCACTTGAAGCAAATCAAAGCTGATTTCTTCTTGCCAGCACTAGTCCCCCTTGAACGCTTGGGCCCACTCTTGTTTTTGTTCCCACCCTGGTTACTTTGCTTGGACCGCTGAGGTTGAGCTTTCTCTCTCTTGCGCTTGAAGCCTGCACCCTTACTAGTGCTAGCTTCAGCAGCAAATACATCAGTTTGAGGGGTATCGGCCAACATCCGATCCTCATCAAGCTCAAGGTGCTTGGCAGCTTGATCGAAAGTCTTGACCTCATCGGCATGAGTCAAGAAGATCTTCATATGCTCCCAAGTCTTTGGCAATGACCTGATGACTGCGGAGACTTGCTCCTCATCGGCTCTTCCGGCGCCCACATGCGCTCAACTCACTAATCATGTTAGACATGATGGTTATATGCTGCCTCATGGTGTGACCCTGACGCATCTTATAACCGTCAAAAGTGAGTCCGAGCTGGCGGCCTCTTGTGGTGGATGTCCCTCCACTGGAACTTCACAGCCTCCCACAAAGACTTTGCAGTCCTATGCTTCTCATAACGAAGCATCAGGTCATCCCTCATGGAGCTCAGGATTGTAATCCTGGCTACCCGGTCTTTCCTCTTCCAAGCATTGTATGTATCAAGGTCCCTGCGATGCTGTGTAGTGGTACCTTCCTCAGGTGGGTTCATGGTCTGGTTTATGGTCTCCAGCATATCTTGCTCTTCCAGGAGATATTGCACCTTTCGGTGCCAGAGGTCATAATTCCTCTCATTCAGCTTATCTCCTTTAGTGAGGTCAACAACAATGCTCTTGGTAGCAGCCATTTTTTCTAGAGATATTACATACAAGAATGAGTTCAATAAATCTAGCATAAAACACAACTCATGCAACAACAAATCACACTAGCATAGTCAACCTATGGGATAAGCACTTAAACCAAAAGAGATGCTAAAAAACATTCAATCAAATTCTCATGCAAACCCACATAGACTTATACACTAGCTTCATTCTGTGCAAGAAACATGATTGATAGACCCATAATTAAAAAATAGTTTTATTAAAATAAAACATGCAATCATGTTCAAGCTATGAGGTGGTTCACACAGAACACTTCTACCTCATTAGCTCCCACTAGGCCCCATTAGGCCCTCAATGCCCAAACATCACATAGATTGTCGGGCCATTGGTGTCCAGTAAGTTAGAAACACATTCCGAACTCGGACAGACCAATATCCAAAAAATCCATCTCCCAGACGGAATTCCGTCTGCCTTTTATGCCCAGACGGATGACCTTCTGCCCCGACGGAAATTCCGTCTGGCATTCTGTGACCAGACGGATGACCGTCTGGGTCACTGTGACTACTCTGATAATAGACGGACGACCGTCTGGTCAGACGGTCGTCCGTCTGGTCCACAGTGACAAAAAAACGGCGATTTTTCAATTTTTCTTGAACGAAATATTTTCAAAAAAAAACGGTAAAACACGTTTTTTCACTCAAAAAATCATCCAAAAACACATGAAAAAAATCCAACAATAAATTTTAAACAAAAATTATCATCATGGATTATCAATTCATGCAAATCTTCATTAGGGAAATTCACAAGGATCTCTCACTCGGATCCGAATCAAAATTAAGGGTTTTCAAAAACCCTATCAATTCTCCCATGGGTTTCGTATTAAACCCTTGATCCTCCCATTGGATCCATACAATAAAATTAAACAATGGGGAGGAACAATAAACGTGGGAACCAATGGCTCTGATGCCAATGTTGGTAATACATCAAAAGTAATTCAATTCAATTAATTGATGGGGGGAAAATTCCTTACCTGGATTCGCTTTCCCTTACTTGAAGTATTCGCAGCGGAAGTCTAGATCCACGTTCTCGTTCCACCACCAAAGATTTACCGGCGAGATTCCACAATCACTGGGAAAGGGAATAATATCCACAACCCAAATGCCGTGGATTAATGGAATGAAGATCAAAAACTAGGAAAGAAAAATTTCTAAGCTTGCGATTCTAAGAGAGAGGGAGAGAGAGATGGAGCCGCCGTTTCTCAGAGATTCGCTCGTGCGAATGAATCACTCAGTTACTTCCTCACTAATGCGGTGGTTACCAAAATATATAACCCTATTTTGTAACCGCCCTAATAGTGAGTTTTCAATATTGCCCTTGGGCATTTAATTTATTAATCAAATTAATAAATTCCAACACTATGCTTAGGGTATGCGCTGATAATAGAGTCCCATCATACGATATCTTTGGAGTCAACAGTTATTTGTATGCAACCACATTTCCCGTAGCTAATTAGAACTGCCATAACCACAGAGATGTCAAAGTTCAAACCCTTCTTTCTAGAGTACCCACGAAGGTATTGTAGAGTTTCTTATGCTCCTACAGGTAATATGTTAATTGCTGTAATTGAATCCACCTTGATTCCTTTGATGCTCATTTTAATGAAGAAAGACAGAGCATCATCATAGTGACCATGTTTCACATAAGCAACGATTGGTGAAATCTAGGGAATAATAGATTTGTTCAATAACAAATCAAAGATCTTCCGTGCAGATTCCACATTCCCACATTTACCACACTTCTCAATCAATGAGTTTAAGTACATATACTAGATAGTCCAAACCATTCCTAATCACCTGGGCGTGGATCTGCCTACCTCATTGAAGGGTAAAACCAAAACCAAATCCGAACCTAAATTTTAGGTGCTGATGCGATTGGCCCAAGTCTTGAAATTCCATTGTGTCACTTCAGGCCCATTCCTTCCATGCACTTTCTTAACCCAATAGCTTGGTTCGATCCAAGCCCAGAGAAACCACTAAGCCAAACCCAGTCCAGTGATCCAACACCTGCTCAAACCCTCTCCTCTTTTCTTCTGCTCCTGTGACCACTCTTCCTTCACTGAAAGTCCTAACTGCCACAACACCTGAAATCACCATTACTTCCCTGATGGACGACAATAATGGACCGTGGCTAGAGAAATTTGAGGACGTTGTTTGTCGCCACCGCTGCTTACAATGAGGCCACTATCCTCCTCTCTCATGGCGATTTTCAACTTCGTCCATGGAGGCTTCGCTGGTGATTGCGTCATCCAATTCATCTCTGCGGCTGCAACCCAATTTGGCTTATTCGGGTGATGACACCTTCTTTTCTTCCCATCGTGCCTGTTCACTGCACCAATGAAGAGTGTATATGCAATTCCCTTAGCTGCAGCTTTTCCTGTTCCATCAATACGGTGGACATAATCTTCTAAGTACCCGGGAATAGCATGAGTGAGCATAACTTTGGCATTCTTCACATCTTCTGTCTCACATCCAGCCAGTCGGTCCCTATTTGGAATACCCGGAGGAGTGATCCATAGCCCCGAAAATCAAGTTTATGAACGATTATATCCATTTAGCATAATAATATAATCAAAAGCAAAATCAGATCATTGTATTCAAGTAATTTAATAATAAAAATCAAGAAAATATCTTAGAATGATCACAAAAGAACATCAGAGTGCGGAAAAAGATACCAATCAAGTGTAGAGTGAGGCGGAAAATCACTCCATAACAACAGCGGAAAAGTATATCAAAAGCAAAGATTACAACCGGTTCCCAAAATAAAAGGGAAACAAACAACTAAGGTCACAACGAATCTAATAAAGATAAAAAAAAGAGAATGAGACGATGTCCCATCGCTGGCACTCAAGTGCAAGAATCGAACTACTCTTGATAAGTATCAGTCTCATATTGATAATCTTCATCGACGTAGTCACCGTAGCTAGTATCTTGAGTATCATAAGAATTATCAACTTGGTCTTCAAAGTACTGACCATCATAGTCAACAGTAGTAGTACCTGCAGGAATGTCTAACAAAAGATATTGCAAAAATAAAAGGAGTGAGTTCAAAAGAATTCAGTAAGGCAGTTCAATCCATAATAACATAATAACACATGATATCAAATCATACAGAATGCAAAATGATATGAAATGGACAATGTAGATATGCTTCTAACTCTATGTATACTGGTCTCTATTGGCAGACACGCATTAAGATACAACATCATACTCCTCTGAGTAGTCTCAGTCACTCTTTACTCATGGCTTTGATGCACATCTTTTGGGTTCTTCGCGGTAATTGGGTCAAGGCATCCATCTCGGACATTCCATGGCTGGGGTTTAGGTCAACACTATCGCTCACCACCATTGGTATGAATACTGGCGCGTGTCAAGGTTAAGCCGAGCCAAATGCAAGTCTTTTACTTAGTCATATCAACTTAGCTCTAGATACTTCCATTCCTTGCCCCGGGCAATCCTTTCTGGTATTCTTCACCCTAGAGTCAGTGTATCCTATGGCTACAACCAACTCGGACTACGAACTCATCAACCCTATTGGTCAATTACATCAAGTTACCAGGAAGTTCCGTGTTCATCTCACGGGTGGGTTACCGGTCTTGAGTTCCAGGGCCCATGTTCCACTTCTGCATTCGCACCAATGAATGGCCTCTCACGAGTATCCACAATGTGATTCATGTCCTTTCACGGATATAACTTACCGGTATCCGAAGCGCCCACAAATCCCCATTGCTACCATAGGTTGTTCAGTCTCAATTCCCTTCCAATCATGTCTGATATAACAGGGACATCCTAGCCAAACACTTCTAGACATGCCCTAAGTATGTCAACCAGTAAGTCAGGGAAAGTGTCAAGGAGCACCATAGGAAAATGTGTCATACCACCTCCATTGGTGTCCAAAGATAGAAATGCTAAAAGGGCATTCCCCAATCCCCAATCCTCAATCCCCAATCACAACCTAGGCAATCACATTCCCAATCAGTCATTCACAAGCACAACTGATAATATAAAACATAAGTAAGTAATCATTCATACTTAATTGAAATAACAATTGAATTATAGGAACAAGTACTACTATAGTTGAGAAACTACAACAACAATACAAATATAAGAAAGCTGATATGGCAGTAGTAATGGTCATGTAATCTAATTCAAAGACATGCATATTAGGTTATTAGGGATCAACCATCCTTACCTTAAGTAACTTCATAGAATTCCGAAAAATAATGAGGAAGAGGTCCAAGACTAGCAAATAAACCCTAAACAAGTATATAATAATAATTAGGAATAAGACCTAGAAGATTAGAAAGCAAACGGAAGCAAACAAAGAAGATTTGAGGCTACTAACTTGGTTGGTCGATTGGTTGGTAGGTTGGTCTAGTCAACCAACCAGTCGACCAATGGAATCAGTACGGGGCTGCAAACCCTAATTTGGTCATAACTTCTTCGTTTAAAGTCCTATTGCACCGAAATTCGAAAGGGAGTTTCCTAGAACATATTAAGACTATCTAAGAAGGTCAAAGTATCAAATCATGGTCAAAATATAGGATCTTGATTGAGCCATCAAAATTTAGGGTTTCATCATATATAGTCCATGGCTCTCATGGAAATGCTAGGGAGGATAAAGATTCACCGTAGGGAATAAAGAATAAGAAATCATATCAAGAAAAGCTTTGGGGAGGACCCAATAAATTACAAGTGGATTTGGATTCCCCAATTTGGTTACCTCTCATGAGAGTTACTCAAAATCAACTCTCACAAAATAACCCAAGGTAGGTTCACAGAGGGTAAGGGAAACATAGAATTAGTATTTCAAAATCAAGAATCGCATTGGGGATGATCCACTAAATTAACAGAAATAATAGGGTTCCCAATTGGGTAACCTTTCTTGAAGATAACCGAAATTTTCTTTAACAACACGCATAGGGTAGCTCACAAAAGAGCCAAGGGAAAGATAGGGATCCACCCCATAATCATGGGAACACAAGGGAAGGTCATGGTAATGGTATGAGACCTTCTCCATAATCATAAAGATAGGTAGAAAGAGTCATCAAGATCTCAGGTAAGATCATAGGCATAAAACATCTCATATGGTTTCAAGAAACATATAGTGAATGGGGGATTCACTCTAAGGAGAAAGGATAGTATTTCATAATCAAGAAGGTATTGGAAAGGGTCTAACAATTTAACAGAAACATTAGTTTTAACCAATTTGGTTATTCTCTCATGAGGGTTATCCAAGGGTTTCCTCCAAAATACCCTCCTTTTGGTTTCCCATAAACAACTCTCAAAATAGCCCAATATGGTTCACAGAGGATGGGGGAAAGAGGGGATCAACATAACAATCATGGGGATAGAAGGAAAGGTTGTAGCACTGATGTGAGACCTTTCCCACAATCACCAAGATCAGTAGAAAACAAAGAGGGAGTAATCGAGATCTTAGGTAAAGTCAATTTCAAGAATCATCGCCATATGGCTTCAAGAACATAGAGTGAATTGGGGGATTCACTCTAGGGATAATAGAATTAAAGAAGAGGCCATTACAGTAGTGTAATACCTTTCTCATTGTCAAAAGATCAGAAGTATAAAAGAAATAATAAATCAAAGAAGAAACGAATCGATTACTAACCATTTAGAAGAAGAACCGATGAAGAAACTCGAACGGATGCTTGAGGATCTTCATTGGCTTTGGAGGAGAGGTTCTAGGGTTCTTCCCACATTCTCCAGAGGCTTAGAACTGATTGTGAGTGAGAAACACGAAGTCCCCCCCCCCTTTAAATAGCATAAAAAGTCCAAAAATTACCAGAATTTCACCAATCTAACCAAACTGCCCCTGTTGGTCGATTGGCCAGTTGACCAATCAATTGACCAACCATGTTACCAACTCTAGAAATGGGATTTGATAGGCCTAACTTCAATATCTTTGGATGGGCTTCTCACAACTCCTCAAATAACTTACCTAGCATGGAGGAATGCCTTCAAACCAAGTCCAACTAGGCTTTAGGTCCAACAACCAGGCTCTCCTTCATCAATGAGCAGTTCAATGCCAAATCAAGTGAGGTCTCCATAAGGGAACATCATCATCAATATCCATGGGTTCCAGGTCAAACACCATGCCTTCTACTGAGATGGCCCACAAAGTCTTCTTCCTTCACTTCGGGTCTTCGGATCTAAACTAAGGGAGAGGTTTGACTTGACTTCCTAGGACCTTCCAAGGATAATAACACAATACTTAAGGTCCAACTTCAATGTCAAACATTAAACAAGCTCTTCTTCATCCAAAACAAATAGGGTGTCCAGGTTAGGTTTGGGCTAGATTTCACATCCATGATTCCTCGGATTGGCTTGGAAACCTCCTGCACCTATAACTAGGCTTCAGATTGTTATGTCTTGCCATTCTCAAATGCCATCATCGCTACACTGCGTGAATCACCATTTTCCATACTATTCAAACCACCATTTATAGGATCCGAGAAGATAGAAACAACTTGAGATTTGGTATGGAATTGTTCACCATTGGCACCATCTTTGGAAGCATCCTGTACGCCATCTAAGACAAAGAAATCATGTCACACCTCATCCAGCTAGATCTAGACTCACCCAAATACTGCTGGGGGTAATAATACTACAGGATTAGGTTCATAGACAATCCATACAATAATACAACACAACATAATCCAAGAGCAAGAAAGGAAAGATAAAGTTTCAAATGTTTAAAAATACTTGTTATTATAGTCATCCATGAACTTATATTCAAAGTTAGTATCCCAAGTTAGTAAAATCAGACATTAGAGTTTAAAAGAAGTATCTGTTCACAGCAAAAGGCTAAATGCTACCGAAGAGAAGTCAGGAATCTAAGTAGTGCCCTTGCCTAATAAAAGGACAAAGAATGAAAGTGATAGCCACTAGGGTGACTAGTTTCTCCATCGGTATCTCCATGATCTCAGAAGGAGTAGACTCTATAAGCACAATCCTCACAACGATATGATTCACCATTTGACTCCGTGTCCTCTGTCGTGGGTCCCTTGTAGGACTCTCGACGACAAATTCTTAGGAGAATGGGATCCTTATAACCTGCAGTAAAGTCAAAGAGAAAAATGCATATAAAAGGAGTAAGTTTTAAAGAACTTAGTGAGATTAACACAATCACACATCACGAAACAGTCACACGCATTTGTATATACAATATGATCATAGTGAAATAATGAATGATGACGATGATAATGCAAATATGAGTATAGACTCTAACAAATATAAGTCTCTATGGTAGACACACATTAAGTTATAACACCAGCCTCCTCTGGGTGATCTCGTCACTCTCCCTCAAGGATTGGTTACCTTTTTTGGGTTCTTTGTAGCTTTGGATTCAAGTCACATCATACTTTCGCTGGGGATTAAGTCACCGCTCTCTCACTATCACCATTGGGTCTGAGAACTGGCGTGTGTCAGGGATAATCTAGCCCAATGCAAAATCAACTATGTTTCATGCTACATGTGGTCCGGATACCTTCTCTCATGCCTAGTGCCCTTTTGGTCCTCATATCCTTCCCATCTAGGGATGTTGTTCCCCACGAAAATCGCACATTATGTTGGACTAACATCTTGTAACCCTATGGTTGTCCACATATGCATAGGCGAACACCCTCGTGGCTTCCCCACAGTAATCACATATTGTGCTAAAAGTACCAACAGCCTAACACTATACATATGCAACCTTCCCATTTGTATAACAATAGTGGGCCTGTGCCTTTCCATAGAAATCACACATCGTGCTGGATGACTACAAGACCCAGCCATTGCCAATCATACTTCTATACCCATGCCGAATGCATAGCAACACTCAATGGGTTTTCTAACTAATGCATCTAAACACCAATCGACTATGTCGCTAATGATTCTAGGGAAATGCAATAGACACCTGGGGTAATGGGTGGACCCATAACCCCCGGTGATATATATAAACATGTAGGTGACGATCTACCATCGAAATCCAACACACATTCAACACATCATTCCAATGAGTTAAAGAAATATCATGAACATATATTTCCAAGAATAATAAAATGAGCAAAACATCAAGTTACTGTCAATGGTGGGTTAGTAAAGCGGTTAAAAGCCCAGAATCCCATGGGGAGGTCTCAGGTTCGCACCTATCTGGCGACATTTCATTTCCAGTATTAAAAAAGCACTAGTACCAAAAAAAAAAAAAAAAAAAAAAAAAAAAAATCAAGTTACCTTCTGTCCGTGTAAAGTCCCACACAATTCTTAAGAGAATAAGTGAGATTGATAATAATGAGGAATATAAACAAATTAAATACATGATGTAAGAGAGTGTTTTCCCTCACCTGTCAATGATAATAATTTATCTCCAAAGTCCAAAGGAATCCACATATTGAAAGTGCAAAAGACCCAAAATAACCTTAGAAACATGAAGATCAAAATGGGCATCAATCGGGAATCAACCAGACTTCAAATGAGTCAAAACTCCCACCTTTAACTAGGAGGGGTTGGATAGGCCTATTAGGACCGATCGACTGCCCCTGGTGGACTGCCTACCCTAGGGTTGCAACCAAGTTTGGTCGATTTTGAATTATTGAAATGAACTCACTTGGGGGGGGGGGTTTAGGACTTCAATAGGACACTAGTATTTTCCCAAAAACAACTTCCAATCATCCCAATTAGTTCACAAACAAAAAAACCCAATTTGGCTCTCAAAGAGTCGGTTGCAGGCACCTCAAAGAGGTCCAGTTGGTCTTAAATGGGTGAAATGACACTCAATATAGGCTAAGAGGCTTAAAAGAAACTCAACTAACATTCAATACTATCCAACTCCCACAACAACCACCATTATTGTAATATCCTATCATAAATACACCAAGAAAAAGGTTGCAAATAGTGTTTTTAGAATCTCCTTACCTTAACACGTGTTTTGCCTTCATATCTCACGCCTTAACACCACCAAATGATTGAGAATTCTTCAAAACTCCATGTACTTCCTCTCTCCCATATTCACAACCTCCCTCTAGCATAAACAATGCATTTAGGAGGTAGGAGAATCATAAAATAGGGTTTTAACTCAATATTTTGAAACTGCCTCGAATTTGGAAAGGAGGAGGTTGATCTAGCCGTGCAATAGGCCCCCATTGGCCGACCCTCTATGTGAAATCCAACCCTAGCCTAACCCTGACCCTAACCTAGAATCCTTGATGTTTGTAGGTTCGAAGACCCAAAGTGGTGGAAGAAGATAGTTGTGGGCTCCCTCAGTAGAAGACACGGTGTTTGATTCCAAACCCATGGACATTGATGGTGGTGCCCCTTACTTGGTGAAAAGCATGCATTTACCATTATTTATTTGATTTAATTCCCCATACTTATTTAATTAAAGAGAGCTAATTGAGTATTTTTGTGTATTTTTCAAGAATAAGGTGATTTTGGATATTAAAGATAATATGAAGTAAAGTTGGCAAATATATTAGATATTGGTGGATTTTAAATTATGGCATTCAATCTTGCTGCCCAAGAAATCATGAAAAGTGAGATCTTAGCCAAATTGGAAACAGGTGGAGGTCTAAGGAACAAAATTGGTAATAAATCTGAAAATCGGGTAAACAGACCTACCTTCAGTATTTTGGGAATATCTCTCTCGTATGAGCTTGGATTTTGGTGATTCAAGATGCTATGGAACGATATTGAAAGTATCTACAACTTTCCAGTTTTAAGGTTTTTCAAAATCCGAAAGAATAAAGGTTAAATCGACAGGTAAAGAGAAGGGACTCATTGTGTGCGGGAGACATAAAAGAGAAGCCAACCACAGAAAAGAAGACGGCGAATGCGGCTCATCTCTCATTGCTGAAGAAGAAGACCACATCTCTCTCTCCCCCCCTATGTTTCATCTTTATTTTTCTTATGAACTTTGTAATATGAGTAGCTAGTTCCTTTTCTTTGGGATGTAGATGAACCATGCTTATTTCATTAATTTGATTGTTCTATCTCTTCTAGTTGATTGTGTTTGAGTTTGGCCAAAGATGTTCTATAGCTCAGCGAACTAAGCGTGCCAAGCTTCCGCAAAGGACGATAGTCTTGCGAAGATAGGGCATATCTAGGAAGACCATCCCTAATTTACTTTGAAGTATAGAGTTATATCGGTTAGGGAAAAGCATTGGGGATTCGAAATCCCAAAGATCTTCACATATTCATAGTTAACGTTTTTGCATTAATTAATAGATTTAGTTTAAATTAGTTTTGTTGAATTCAATCTTAGTAACTTAGCCTTTTAGTTCCCCATAGTTCGACTCCGTACTTTCTGCTTGCTAGATTAGTATAGGATTTTATTTTTGATTGGTTAGTGACACGATCAAATTTTGGCGCCGTTGCCGGGGAACCAAAGCACGGTTGCTAGGATTGATTTTTGTCAATTAGGCATAATTTTTAGAGTAATTTTAGTGTTTTTAAATTTTTATTTTTCTTTGCTTATTTAACTAATCTCTTTTTCTTTTGTTTTGTGGGTAATTGCAAGAGTAGCAATTCGATAATTAGTTTAGGTTGTTATCTTTTTTTTCTTAGATATAATTGTATTTAAGACTTTTCAATTGTAATATTTGCATCAGATTGGGTTGTTTAGGTTAATTTTTAAAAATCCCCATCCCTCAGATCCCACATGTGTAACTTTTGTTCTAAAGATCATGTGGATTGCGCTTCAGGTACGTCCTAAACTCTCCCTTTTGCTATAGTTATTTTCTTTTAATTTTACTTATTTAGCTTATTCTTTTTTTTTATTCTTCTGTGTGTATGCATGGTCGTCGGTCCCTAAACCCTGAGTTGACTCCACTTGACTTAGAGTTAGAAGAGACTTTGGCCAACCTTATAAGGCAAAGAACCATGGCAAACTATGAGCCTCCAATGAGGCCCTTGAGTGAGCATTTCATTCCTACGATATATACTCCAGTTTCTTGTATTAAGTTGCCTAACATAGAGGAGGCTCAATATGAGATCAAATCTAGTGTGATTCAAATGCTACCATCTTTTTACGGACTTGCCAATGAAGAGCCCTATCAGCACTTAGATGAGTTTTTAGAGGTGTCCTCCACGATTAACATTCAAAACCTCTCAGTTGATGCTTTAATGTTATTGCTTTTCCCATTCTCCCTTAAAGATAAAGCTAAGCATTGGCTTCATTTTTTGGATAATGTTAAAATTTCCACTTGGGCAGAAATGCAACAAGAGTTCCTTAAAAAGTTCTTCCCCATTGGTCGTACCAATAGCATTAGGAGAGCAATAACAAGTTTCTCCCAACAAGAAGGAGAACAATTTCATGAGGCATGGGAAAGACTAAAAGAATTACTTCGAAAGTGCCCCCACCATGTTATTCCTAAATGGCAATTGGTTCAATGCTTTTATGATGGCCTTAGAGACAGACATGGGCAGATGGTTGATTCTTCTTGTGGTGGGACTTTCATGCACAAGAATGAGAATAAAGCATGGGAACTTTTTGAGACCCTCAGTGAAAACTCCCAACACCATGCTTCAGCAGCTACGAATGAGATTCCATCCATTGGGCAACCAAAGAGGAGCGGTCTCTATGAGATCAATCCTACCATTGAGATGAGCACTAAGGTTGACTTACTATCAAAGAAATTAGACTATCTCTTGTCATTAGGACAACAAACCCCACCTACACTTCCTACAAGTTTTTCTCCACCTAATCAGATTGAAGCATGTGCTTTATGTTCTAGCATATCCCATCATGTCAGTGAGTGCTATTTGGCTACACAATACCCTGAGTTTGTTAAGGAGCATGCACATTTGGCCCAAGGAGTCTCTAAATTGGGTAATGATCCATATTCCAATACCTACAACCCAGGATGTCAAACCCACCACAATTTTTCATGGCGAAACTCAATGCAGAATCCCTCTAATGAAATACCTTATAGGCCACCTCCATTTAATATGCAACAAAATGCCTATAGGAATGAGCAACCATCATCTCCACAACCCTCACAAATTCATCATTTGAGGATAAGGTACTAAAGGCACTTAATGGACTAGAGCAAAACACTCAATTGTTACATTCTCATTCTCAATCCATTAACAAATTGGAAACCCAACTTGGTCAACTAGTTGATGCCATCAGTAGGAGGGAGGTTGGCCAATTATCTAGTCAACGAATAGGTAACCCTAATCATCAAATTGGGTTTAGGAAAGAACAAGTCCAAGCAATCTCTATTGTGACATGCAGTGGGAAGGAATATTATGCACCTTTGCCTACTCCTAAGCCATTGCCCATTGATCTTGAGAGTCGAGAAGAGGTTGATTTGACCCATGAGACTGGCAATGATGCACACAAGCCTAGTAAAGAAACACCACCTGTGAGTATTTCCCATCAATTTCCTTGTAAGGGGTTGCACATTCCGATTGTAGAGGGTCCTACTCCTGAATCTTACACTCCCAAAGCCCCCTTCCCTGAAGCTCTTGAGTCCTCAATTCCAAATTCTATAAAGAATGTATCTTTAAGCCCAAATAGAGATGAAGAGTGCTTTGTGATTAACTTTATTGATGAGGTAGTGGTTGATTATATTCTAAACATTCTTATTGATGATCCCCTACAACATTACTTGCCATTTGGGGAATATAACCTAAATATTGAGGAAGTCAACACATTGTTGGACTCTTCCACTTCTTTGGAGCAGTCACCATTCACATTTTGATTTGAGCTTCCACCTCCATTGGCTGCTTCTTACTGAGTTTGGCTGAAGACACTAAACTTAGCGCTTTATGGGAGGCAACCCATATGTTTAGATATTATTTCTTGTTCTTTTTCCTTTATTTTCTTTGGTTGTTGTTAGGTTTTACTGTTGCGTGCTCTATCATGATTTCAAACATCGGGTACACTCTTTCCTCTATTTGCTTCTATCATTTTTTTGCATGCACTGAGGTCATTGCATAATTTAAGTGTGGGGGGGTGTCAACTCGAGTAAGACTTGTTGATAGTTGGTAGAGCATTGTCACAAAGATAAAAAGTGCCCAATTTTTTCTAGCTTTGGTAAGATAAATGTTTTAATTCCTTGCTTAGATACAAAATGAGAGTTTAAGTGTTTTAGAAATCCCATCTGATGTAATGAACACCCTCTTGAGAGAATAGTAATGGGTTTTACATTTTGAGACCGAGGTTGAATCGGAAAATAGGAATTCCAAGTAGTCCAAAAAGTTTGACCATCTAGTTATCTTGTATTGCCTTGTGCTTATGGTGACAAGTTGAGACAGATTTTAGACTATTTAAATGTGAAGTGAATTAAAGTAAAATGTGAAAAAAAAAATGCTGAAGTTTAAAGGTTAGACCTCCTTCTTAGTAACCAGGTCTCGGTGTCACCAACATCGTGCTTCGCGTCAAACAGTTGGGGTGTCTTTGGTCCAGTCTTGGCCTGTAGCCTAGTTGGCTTGAGTAAGTAAGTTCAAGGGGTATTCTACACCTAATCCCTTAAGGCCATATGGCTTGAGAGCGGCTGACCCAACACTCGTTACATAGGCTATCTAGAAAGCTTAAGAGGCAAGACATTGCACGGACTAGAACTGTGACCATTAAAGAAAGAAGTGAATTAATGTGCTTATAAAGGTGAAATGTCTAAGAAGGTCAATATTGCTTAGATCTTGAGTTCTTGGTATTATTTGGTATCTAGTTTAGTTTTAATTGAGGGTGAACTGGTAGACTGAAGATAAGAAGAGACTTCTCGATTGAATTGTTTGCCTAGAGCTAGACTCAAGAGAGGGTGTAAAGAGCTTAAGTGTGGGGGTGCCTCTATTCCCTTCAATCTTTAATGGAGTGTCTTTGTCTTAGAATCTATCTTTCTACTCTTACTACTGCCAGAATAATTAGAAGCGCACTTAAGAATTTTGTGTGTATATTCTCTGCAAACACTCACGAGACACAACTTGTCCACTAGGGTAACCTAGGGGTTTAAAGGCTTGTTGTACATGCTAAGTGCAACCGTGATTCCTACGAAAGTGAGTTAGGTTTTTCTTTCTTTATTTTCTGTATTACTTTTATTGTTTTGTTTTGCTCGAGGACTAGCAAACACTCAAGTGTGGGGGTATTTGATAAGCATGCATTTACCATTATTTATTTGATTTAATCCCCCATACTTATTTAATTAAAGAGAGCTAATTGAGTATTTTTGTGTATTTTTCAGGAATAAGGTGATTTTGGATATTAAAGATAATATGAAGTAAAGTTGGCAAATATATTAGATATTGGTGGATTTTAAATCATGGCATTCAATCTTGCTGCCCAAGAAATCATGAAAAGTGAGATCTTAGCCAAATTGGAAACAGGTGGAGGTCTAAGGAACAAAATTGGTAATAAATCTGAAAATCGGGTAAACAGACCTACCTTCGGTATTTTGGGCATATCTCTCTCGTATGAGCTTGGATTCCGGTGATTCAAGATGCTATGGAACAATATTGAAAGTATCTACAACTTTCCAGTTTTGAGGTTTTCCAAAATCCGAAAGAATAAAGGTCAAATCGACGGGTAAAGAGAAGGGATTCATTGTGTGCAGGAGACATAAAAGAGAAGCCAACCACAGAAAAGAAGACGGCGAATGCGGCTCATCTCTCATTGCTGAAGAAGAAGACCACATCTCTCTCTCCCCCCCTATGTTTAATCTTTATTTTTCTTATGAACTTTGTAATAATGAGTAGCTAGTTCCTTTTCTTTGGGATGTAGATGAACCATGCTTATTTCATTAATTTGATTGTTCTATCTCTTCTAGTTGATTGTGTTTGAGTTTGGCCAAAGATGTTCTATAGCTCAGCGAACTAAGCGTGCCAAGCTTCCGCAAAGGATGATAGTCTTGTGAAGATAGGGCATATCTAGGAAGACCATCCCTAATTTACTTTGAAGTATAGAGTCATATTGGTTAGGGAAAAGCATTGGGATTCGAAATCCCAAAGATCTTCACATATTCATAGTTAACGTTTTTGCATTAATTAATAGATTTAGTTTAAATTAGTTTTGTTGAATTCAATCTTAGTAACTTAGCCTTTTAGTTCCCCATAGTTCGACTCCGTACTTTTTGCTTGCTAGATTAGTATAGGATTTTATTTTTGATTGGTTAGCGACACGATCACTTGGATGCACTATCAATGTTTGGTGAGAAGCTGCACCTAGAAGAGGGGAAGATTAGTTGAAGTACCTAATGCACTTCCGGACTTGATTCGAAGGTAATGCTCCGACCTAGACTTGTTGATTGAGTTGTAAGAGAAAACCCAAGTTAATTTGAGTTGATCTGGCCTTCCAATTCCCTGATCCAAGTTGTTATTCTTGCTTGGTCAACTGCTTGGTTGATTGGGCCAGTCGACCAGCAAATTATTAAATGCAAAAATTGCATTTTTCTTGATTACTTTATGCCTACATAAGGGCACTTCGTAGTTAGAACCCTATTCTATTCATTTAGCCTCCTGAGAACGTGGAGAGAGCCTCCTAAGACATCTCCTTGGTAGTTGTGAAGCATTCCTTTAAGAATCATTGTCTCTTTACTCAAATCTCTTCTCTAAGGTATATATTCTCTTATTCTCTCTCTATTCTACTCTCACCTCTTCTCTTTCTTGCTGTTAAAACCATGAAGATGGTGCTGCAACCTTGAAACCACCTCTTCATGTGTTTCCCCCTTTTCATTTGCTTAAACCCCTTTCAATCCATCTATGCTATGCTCCCATTTTGATTCTCAACCTTGCATTTCCATGATTCTCTTCATAGCAACGTGATTTCTTATTCTAAACTAATTTGTATAGTATGCTAAGTCTGATTTCTTATTAGTATATGATTCTAATCTATTGCTTATCATTCCCTTAGTTGATTCCCTAATGTTCCCTACAATTACACTTGATTTCATTATGGAACATGATGTTTAGCATATAGATGTTAGAATTTCAAATTGGGGATTCTTAATTAGACCATTGGTTGATGATAATTCTTTGCTAGATAGTCTTCATTTACTGTTCCTAACATTCCCTCCAAATTTCGGAGTGATCCAAGCTCCGGAAGATAGGTTTTGGACCAAAACTCACTATTCAACCCCGACATTGTTCACTTGGTCGACTAAGTCAATCAACCAAGCCAGTCGACCAGCTGAACCCAGAATTGATGATTTTGCTCCATTTGATCCATTTGACCTTCGATTTGCTTGATTCTTCTTCTGATATTGCACATATGATTGTCTAGGGTGCAAGTACTGAACTTAGGACTATTCTAATTGATCTTTGGATCATCTTCGATTTGATTTAAGGTAAGGATGACTATTATCATAATTACACGGATTATGTGAATCTTGCCGCTATGTTGGAAACTTAGTAGATTTACATTCTTTGTTATAGTCTTAACATCATTTGACTGCTGTGTGTACTTCAAGACAGTAGTACCATGTTATATATCATTTTGATGATCATGATTAGTCATTCTTGTTAATTACATATGTGATTGACCATGCTATATCATATCTCTTTTCATATGATGAAATATCATTTATGTATGGTATGATGGAATTGAGAATGTGATTGGATAAGTATGATTTGGGATTTGGGTAATGTCCTTTTGACATTTCTATCCTTGGACATCGGAGGGAATAATATGGGATGTTTCCAACGATGCCCATTGACGCTTTCCTGGATTATTGGATGGCATATATAGGACTTGTCTAGTGGTGTTGGCTAGGATGTCATTGTTGTATCAGACCAGAATCGGAAGTGTAAAATCCAACCCAAACCTAGCCCGGGATACCCTATTTGTTTTGGGATAAAGAAAGACTTGTTTAATGTTAGACCTTGAAGTTGGACCTTGATTTCAATGTTGTTATCCTTG
This sequence comes from Hakea prostrata, assembly GCF_041222555.1. Taxonomy (NCBI): domain Eukaryota; kingdom Viridiplantae; phylum Streptophyta; class Magnoliopsida; order Proteales; family Proteaceae; genus Hakea; species Hakea prostrata. The sequence goes on from NC_142600.1 coordinate 33,670,578, forward strand.
AAAGCCTTAGGAGGCCATGTCCGGCTTTATCCTTACCTTGACCCGGCTCGGAATTTTTATTGTCTGTAGATCCAATGACCCAAAGTAGTGGGAGAAGTCCTTGTGGACCCTTTTGGTTGATGATTTGGTGTCGGAGCCCAAGCCCATGGACATTGACGATGATGCCCCTCACTTGAGAGCATTGTTAGTGTTAGTTTTGAATCTGCGCACCGAAGAGGGGTGAATTAGTTGAAATACCTAATGAACTCCTGTGTACAATCCAAAGGTATTCCCCTAAACTAGACTTCTTGAGTGAACTATAGGAGAAAACCCCATGCAATTTGACCTTGTATAGCCCCCCAAATCCCTGTCCGAAGTTGCTGAACTATGTTTGGCAAATCCTGCTTGCGCATCGAATAATGTGAGCTTAGTTTGTGGACCTAATGAACTCCCATGCTTGATCCAAAGATATTTCTGGAAACTAGACTTCTTTATTGACTTGTAGGAGAAAAACTCACTCAATTTGACTTTGTATAGCCTTCCGAATCCCTGTTCGAAGTTGCTGAACTTTTCCTGAGAATTTTGTTGAAACTGCTGTTGGTCGATACTATTGGTCGATACCATCAACCAAGAGCATCGACCAAAACAAGCCCAGAATCGTGAAAAAGGTGCTTTTTGGATATTCCTTTGTCCTTTTAAGTAAAACCTCGAACCTAAATCATTATTTCACTCTTTTCAACATCTGAGAACGTGGGAAAGCTCCTCTAAGCCTCTTCCTTGGCTTGGGTGTTGATCTTCTTCAAGAATCATTGTCTCTCTTCTCTAATCTCTTCTCTAAGGTATGTAATCTCTCACTCTCTCTCCAATCTACTCATACCCCATCTTGTTCTTGCTACTGAGTTCGTGAAGAAGGTGCTGCAACCTTGCAACCACCTCTTCTACAAGCTCTTTTGCTTTGATTAAACCTCTCTTCATTCTTTCCATGCCATGATTCTCATACATGATGTTCTTGCTTTCTTATTTTGATTTTCCTCTTCTTTACAACATGAATTCATCTCTTAATCTGATTTTCCCTTTCAATTAGGTCTGATTATATGTTAGTATGTATCTCTAA